>NC_142339.1:17975000-18180000 GCF_054954075.1 Amborella trichopoda
CCATCTTCCATACCCCAAGGGAAGCTCGGGGTCTATTTTGAAATGATTCATTGAACATGAGGAGAGTCCCTTTTCCAATAGGGAGCTTCACCGACCGTGATCTTGTCGATGAGTTGGGGACGGAGCTAGACGGTTCCCCAACAATGATGAAGGAAACTCATGTTCATGCTGAGCATCAGAGGGGGAGTCTTACCTTATCAGACTCCACACAGCCCCCGACTAGAGGGATATTTCGCCCATTGCTTTGCCCGTCAGCACGGGCTTGACCAAAGCTGCCCCTTCTCAGTATTCTTCGAGAAGTGTCAGAGTAAGGTGTATAAGGGGAGGGCGGAGGAGCTTGGAACTTTTTGGGAGTGTTGGCTACCGAAACATATACGAATTGGTTGGTCCATGTGTCTTAAATAGAGACCAGTAAATACGTGCTACCTCACTTCGGTAGGAGAGTACGAACAACCAAGGCATATATGAAGTGCTGGAGAATCACTAGTAAGGGCTATTGGGAGAAGGACCACCCTTGGAAAAGAGTGAATGGCAACTGATGCTAGGACACCCGGCAAAGGAGGCTGGCGGATGCTCGTGCTCCTAGTGAGGTATTCGTCTTGAATTATCCCTCCAACTGGTGGGTTTAGGGCTTCCACGCGAGAAAGTAGTTGACGAGGGCTCATCAGAGTTCCTTGCAATGAAGACAATGACTGGCAGTGTCTTCGAAAATCTTATCAGAATCTTTGAATGGGATGAGGGGCGACAAGTCCCTAGTTATGATAAGCACTTACCACAGGACCTAAACGGCCTAATTCGGAGCGGTCCTCATAGCAAATTGGCAGGAGGGCCTCCTCAAAGGGGTGGATCTGAGGCGGGAGCTCCTACTCTAGTAGGGGGAAAGAAAAGAAAGTGCCCGATTGCTATGGGCACCCGTGTAGCGTCTTCAGGTAGTGGGCGTACTCGGAGGCGGAAGAGCGAAAAAGCTCCCTGTGGTGTCAGAATCAGGAGGTAACCCTTCCTCTTCTGATCTTTTAAGAATTATTCTAGTATCCCCCTTTGTGCTTTCTGAACCATCTTCTGCTTCTGGTAAAATGTTTTCTTTTTCTTCAGAAATCGAGACAGATGACTCCGACAGCTCTGAGACTATTGACATTGCTTTTGATTGGGAGGGGACTTCGGATCCTAGGGAGGAGCCCTCAAGTCAAGGGGCAGCTCCTGAGTTAGAGGTGGCTAGGATGGGGACTGAGGTGGATGAAAGCCCCAAAGCAACTGCTCCAGATAGGGGCTCAGATGTTGATGTGGCCTCCATGCATGAGGGGTTTAGTGCCCCGACCGAGGTAGGGCTTGCGGCTCAAGAAGAAGAGCCTGGAGTTAACGACATGCCCGAGCACCAAGAGGGTGTTGTTCTTATGGTCTTGAGTGCGAAGATGCGGGGGCCAAGCTCTTTGTGGCTGAAGTTCTGGCAGTTGAAGGAAAGGGACAAAGAGAAGGGGAAATTCTTGAACTTGGTGATGTTGAGGTGACAATTCAGGAGAGTGAAGAGCAAAGGGAACAGCTTCCTCTCCAGCCTGTTGAGACAGAAGTGGAGGTCCATGTAAGAGAGGGTCAAGACAGTGAGGCTAGCCTCGGAGAGCCAGTTCAGATTGAGACCGGGGCTGCCTATGAGCCTGATGGGCATGATGCTCTAGGCTTTGCCCTCATTTCAGAAGAACCAGTGGCCCAGATGGCTATCATTTCAATAAGCCCAGTTCTTGAGGTCGAGATGTCTTCTCCAGTGGGACCTTAGCAGCACCGTCCTGACCTGTTTTTGGTGGTGTTTCCAGCATGATTGAAGGCATGCTTAGAGTAGGCCTCCAAGGCTTGACGGAGCTGCCTTTCAATTAGCCAGGAGAAGGTTTGGCCAGGCTGAGGGAGTTTGCTGGGACTACTGCGGTCGAGGTGGCACCAGAGGTGCTTTCTCATTTTGATACAACTTTAAATGTGTTGGAGAATTGGCGGTTAGGAGTGCTGCATCACCAGGAGGAAACCAGAAGGGTAGCCTCCTTAGAAGAGTTAATCTTGCGCAGTCGCGAGAAGATAGATGCTTGTATTGAGAAGAAGGCCCTAATAGCTGGCCGCCAACAGGACCTCAAGAAGGAGGTGCATGGAAGCTTTAGAAGAATAATTGAAGTTCATGATTGAAGTTCATGATTGAAGTTCAAGAGGCAATGTGAATACTCAAGGAAGAATTCACAGGCCTTGAGTTGGAGATGGCTCAAAGGAAGGCCTTGGAGGCTTCTTTGGTCATAGATTTGTCCGAACTCGATGGCACAATTGATTCGGAAGCTGTGGTGATGACAGAAGCGACTCAAACAGTGGCGGAGCTGAAGGCAAGTGTTCAAGGCACTGAGACTTCTCCTGAAGCATGCAGCGTTGAGATCAATAGGATGATTGATCATTTTTTAGCATCTCATTCTCTCCTTTTTTTTCTTAGCACCTGTAAAATTTTTTACTGATGAATAAAGTGCTTCCCTTTTTGATTGACTTTATTGCATGGTTTCATTCTCTCTTTACTTTTACTATGCTTATGTGGTTCTCTTGAATGCCTCTCGATATTTCCATTGTCCCAAGAGACTAATACCCTAGGCCTTGTTTTGCCCCATGGCGGGCTGCCACGGCTTGGACATCTTCGAAATAGGGGTCATTGCTTTTTCTCCTTTCAATGTCTGATTGTCCAAAGGTTCATAGTTCATTTTCCTCATGATTTGGTGAGCTTGATTGCTATAGATAGTCCAGTTGAGAGCAGCTTCAGCCTCCATTAGTGTCGCATTTACTTCAAGCTCATCATAGCTTCCAGTCTTCGACACAAACTCTTGGAGATGCGTTGAAGCGATACGCATGACCTCCAATTGGCTCTGGAGGCTGCGGACTTCGGTTCTCAAGTTTGCAAGAGGATCCTGCCCTTGAGGGGAAGGAAGTTTCCCTTCTCTCCTGAGAGGTCAGGGAAAAGTAAAACTTTTGGCTAGACAATGGTCTGAAGAACATCCTCTAAACTTATAGCAACTGGATTTTGAAAGATTGTTCATGGCGGTTGACGCATTGCTTCGGCTTTCAAGAGTGCAATGGGGATATGTCGGACTCTCTGATGATCCGACGTGTTGGTGACCCTTGGAGCAGGGAATTCTACCCCCTTGGCTTGCTCGATCTCAGGAATGACTTCTGGTTCATTTTCTGGCAAAGGTGGCTCAGAATTAGGGGCAGAGGGTAAGGACTCCTTTTCGAATGAAGAAGAGGTTTCTTGGGGGATGATAGTTGGGATGTTGGAATGAAGAGTAGTTAGGGGTAAAATTCTTCCCTTCCTTTCTTCTTCCTTGAACATGTTCACTAACGTCCTTCCAACATCCTCAACATCTTCTTGAGATTAGGACACAGTCATACTTGTAGTCTGTGACCTTCTTTTCTCATCTTCTGATGCAACGCCAGATCTGTGAAGTAATATTTTGCATCTGCATAGTGAGTTTCTACCACAGGGAATGGTCTTTTGTCAACATAGACCTTATGATGTCTCCCGTCTCGACTATACTTGAAACATTAGTGCAATGTTCATGGAACCACCCCCTAATCATGGAGCCATGGCCCACTGAGGAGAATATTGTAAGAAGTGTCAGTGTCGATTACATGAAACTGAGCGTAATCATTCAGCTCACCGATCTTAAAACAAAGGCATATCGTGTCAGCCGGTTTCTCTCCTGATTGGTTAAACCTCTGAACTGTGATGTTGGTCGGGGTAAGGTGTCACACCCCAAGAATTTACAGTACTGTTATTCCTGAGATGTGACAGACAAAACATATATACATCTATTGATAGGACAAATTTACAGTGGCGAGGTCTTACATAGTAAATAAAGAAAGCTAGCACAACAACAGTATCTTCCAAGGTTGATCTTGACTAGCACTCAAAATGAATCCGTAGTTATCCTGAAAAAAATGTTTACCATAGTTTGATGAGTTTGGCTACACAATAAGTGATCATCATAATCCTAAAAATAATCATGATCGAAAGATATCAATATTTTCCAAAATGAGATCTATTAACAGAAATGCATCAACAGTTTCACTTTCAATAATTGCCTAATTAAGTATAATCCGAGTAATTGAAATGCTTATAACACTTTTAACGGCAGTACATAATTCAAAGGATTTTACAAAATACCCTACTGGCGTCCCAAGTAGGTCACCTATATACCCCATCAGCGTCCTGATGGGTCCACTTAATCCCTATCGGCGTCCCAGATAGGTCCACTTAATCCCTGCAGGTCCACTTATACCTCACCGACGTACCGGATGAGTCCACTTAATCCCTACCGACGTCCTAGATAGGTCCACTTATACCTCACCGGCGAACCAGATGAGTCCACTTGCATACTTAAATTATTTCTAAATCTCTTTAAACATTCGAAAGCAACAATATCATGTACTCAACATATCACTAAAATCATTAATATGAATTTCACTTAAACCATTAATAACAATCACTCTATATAACATTTCAAAAATAACCAATCAAATATTTTGGGCTCAAATTTAGCAAGGTAGCAGTTTGTAAAGGCATTCTAGCATAATTGCCAATTTAATATGTATAGAAAAACTCTTATAAAAATTCAAGAATACGGAATTATCACAATTTATGGGATATCAATCCACAAATAAACATTTCACAACAATACTATAATCAATTGCAAAAATGTCAATTTTTTTAAATAATAAGGCAGTCATTTACACATGAATTTTACAATGTCTAAATATTCAAAACAGTAGAAAGAAATATCACAATTTTACTAAAAGCAGAAATATCACATTTATTTCTAACAATAAACAAGAAAAATAAGTAAATTTATTTTTCTAATTTACAGCATGCAAAATTTCTAACATAGATAAAATATCACAATTTTTATCAAAAAGATTATTTTTCAAGATAATGAGGTCACGTGCGCATAAAATTTATCGCGCCTAAAATTCATGATAATAAGCAGAAATAATTATTTCATTTTATTTTTAAAAAGAATGGATTATTTTTCGAGACAATGAGGTCACTTACACACAAAACTGATAAAATAAAGATCCTAGACGGAAATATCACTATTTATTAAAAATAGACTATTTTTCAGAAAGACGATGTCACTTACCCACAATTATTTGCGAGGGAGCTTCCGATAAAAAAATTCGGTTCGAGAGAGAAGTTCACGGTGTTTCGACCAGAGAGAGAGAGATATCTTAAAATTTTCTAGAGTGGGAGTGCTCACCTCCCCTATTTAAATTCTTATAACGTATTATTATAATATTTTATTACGCTCTACCTCATACCTGAGGTGTCGCGTTAAGCGTCTGCTTTTAACATACGAAAACCACGTCCGCTAAAGGACGTGGCGAGCAGCAGGCAGCAAGAAGTAAGCAGCAAAAGCAAAAGCAAAGGCAAAGGCAAAGGCAAAAACTTTTGAAAATAGTGATGGTCCTCAAGGACCATCATACTCAAACAGACCATCACCTATTTAAAAGCATCTTTTCTCCTTTTTTTTTTTTTTGAAATTTTAGGATTGGTACATTCTTCCCCCTTAAAGAAATTCAGTCCTCTAAATTTATTTACCTGATTACTGGAAAAGATAGGGGTATTTTTCTCTGATTTCGTCTTCTCGTTCCCAAGTCGACTCTTCTCTTGAATGGTACTGCCATAATACACGGACCAAAGGAATCTCCTTGTTACGCAACACTTGCACCCTTCTATCCAGTATCAAAATTGGCTGCTCAATGAAGGATAGGTCCTTCCTGATCGGTAAAGGTTTATATTTTAAGTTATGGGATGGGTCGGGCTGATATTTTTGTAGTGAAGATACATGAAAGACATTATGGACATTTGCCAATTCAGGTGGTAAGGCAAGTCTATAAGCGACACCTCCGATTCTTTCTAGGATTTCAAATGGTCCGATGTAACATGGCTCAACTTTCCTTTCTTGCCGAATCTCATAATGCCCTTTATTGGTGAGATTTTTAGGAAAACTCGATCACTTTCTTCAAATTCAAGATCTCTCCTTCGGTTATCGGCATAACTCTTTTGCCGACACTGAGCTGTCCTGAGCCTTTCACGAATTAATGCTATTTTATCTGTGGTTATCTGGACAATTTCTGGCCCCAAAAGCTTTCTTTCACCAACCTCGTCCCAACATATGGGTGACCTACATTTTCTTCCATACAGGGCTTCATATGGTGCCATCTGAATACTGGCTTGGAAGCTATTATTATAAGCAAACTCAATCAGGGGTAAATGGTCATCCCAGCTTCTTGTAAGGTCAATAACACAGGCCCTCAGCATATCTTCCAAGGTTTGGATGGTCCTCTCCGATTGTCCATCAGTTTGGGGGTGAAAGGCAGTACTAAAGGTGAGTCTCGTCCCCATGGCTGACTGTAATCTAGCCCAAAATTTAGAAGTAAACCGAGTATCCCTGTCCGATACAATACTGACAAGAACTCCATGCAATCGCACTATTTCCTTAATGTACAACTGAGCCTGTCGATCCAAAGTGTACGTCGTGCGAGTCGGTAGAAAGTGGGCAGCTTTAGTCAACCGGTCCACAATGACCCAAATGCTATCATGTCCTGAATTTGTTCTAGGCAAGCCAGAGACAAAATCCATAGAGATGTGCTCCCACTTCCATTCTGGCACGGGTAAAGGCTGCAACAACCCAGCGGGCCTTTGATGTTCAGCTTTTACTTGCTGGCATGTTAGGCATTTAGACACAAATAGTGCTACCTCTTGTTTCATATTATTCCACCAAAAGGTTTTCTTCAGATCCTGATACATTTTAATACTTCCGGGATGTATTGTATAACGAGAATGATGTGCTTCTTCTAAGATAGCTTTCTTTACACTCTCATCATTTGAGACACAAACCCGACTTTTGAATCTTAGCAAATCCTCACTACATATAGAGAATTCATCTCTCTTTCCTTGTTTCACCTCTTCTATAATTGTTATAAGCTGAGGGTCTTTCTTTTGTGCCAATCGAATCTGTTGGATTAATTGGGGTTCCGCCTTAATATTGGCAATCATACTTACCACACCATTAATGGACGGAGTTGGATGCCAATCCACTATTTCCTCTAACAATCACATTTCTTGGATCATTAGATGAGCTAAGACTCCCGTAGATTTTCTACCTAGAGCGTCGGCCACAACGTTAGCTTTTCTTGAATGATAATGGATTGTACAATCATAATCTTTTAAGAAATCCATCCATCTTATCTGCCGTATATTTAAATCCTTCTGAGAGAAAAGGTATTTCAAACTCTTATGATCCGTGTATATTATGAATTGCTCACCATATAGATAATGCCTCCATATTTTCAAAGCGAATACTATTGCAGCTAGCTCCAAATCATGAATTGGATATTTTTTCTCATATTTTTTCAACTGTCTGGATGCATATGCCACTACTTTCCCATATTGCATTAATACACAGCCCAAACCTTTATGTGAAGCATCACTATAAATCACAAATCCCCCACTCCCCTCAGGAATAGTTAAAATAGGTGCTGTAGTTAATCGAACTTTTAGTTCTTGAAAACTCTCCTCACATTCACTTGTCCACTCAAATTTGACATTTTTCTGTGTCAATCGAGTCAATGGGATTGCGATTCGAGAAAATCCTTCTACAAATTTTCTGTAATATCCTGTCAATCCCAAAAAGCTTTGAACTTCAGTCACATTACTTGGTTGTTTCCAATTAACAATGGTTCAACCTTTGAAGGATCAACTGATAGACCTTCTTTTGATATGACATGTCCTAAAAATGTCACTTGTTCAAGCCAAAATTTACATTTACTAAGTTTGGCATACAATTTCTTTTCGCTTAATATTTGCAATACCATTCTTACATGTTGCTCATGTTCTTTCTGATTCTTGGAATAAATTAAAATATCATCGATGAATACCACAATAAATTTATCCAAAAAGGGCTTAAAGATTCGATTCATCAAATCCATAAATGCAGCCGGTGCATTAGTTAATCCAAAACGCATAACTAAAAATTCATAATGGCCATACCTTGTTCTGAAAGCTGTTTTGAGTATATCTTCACTTTTAATCTTAAGCTGATGGTATCCAGATCTAAGATCAGTTTTTGAAAACACTTGTGATCCTTGTAATTGATCAAATAAATCATCAATTCTAGGTAATGGATACTTATTTTTCACTGTCACTTGGTTCAACTGTCTATAATCAATACACAATCTCATAGTCCCATCTCTCTTTTTGACAAACAGTACTGGAGCACCCCAAGGTGACACACTGGGCCTGATAAAACCTTTATCTAATAATTCTTCCAATTGTTGTTTCAGTTCTTTAAGTTCTGCAGGAGCCATTCTGTAAGGTGCCTTAGAAATTGGTGCTACCCCTGACAATAATTCAATGGAGAATTCAATTTCCCTGTCAGGCGGTAATCCTAGCAATTCTTCAGGAAAAACGTCGAGAAATTCTCGGATAACTGGAGTGGTATCCAAATTTATTTCTTCCTTCCTATCTTCTTTGATATAAGCAAGAAAGCCTTGACACCCTTTTCGAAGGAGGCGATTAGCTCGAATACAAGAGATTAAATATGATGGGGAGTCTTCTTTGACACCATTGAAGTAAAATACTGGTTGATTCGGAATACTAAAGGTAACAATTTTCTTATAACAATCAATACTTGCATGGTATGCAGAGAGCCAATCCATGCCTAAGATTACATCAAAATCTTGAATTTTTAGGAGTACTAAATCAACCAACAGTTCCTTTTCTTCTATCTTTATTACACATGATTTGTACATTATATTGGTGTTAATTGAATCTCCCATCGGTGTGGCTACCTCTAGAATGTATTCTAATTGTTCTGGTTCTACCTTTAAGTGGCATGCAAAGTGTTGTGACACAAATGAATGAGTAGATCCAGGATCAATCAAAACATGAGCTACTTTTTGGAAGATAGTAAGAGTACCTTGGATCACTGATTTTGAGGCCTGAGCGTCTTGCTCGGTAATCACAAATACTCTTCCCTTCATCTGAGGCTTCGGAGCTATCTCTCCCTGCTTTGGAAGCTCTTGTGTCTATAAGCTAGGACATTGTTTAATCTGGTGTCCCAATTTTCCACATTTAAAATAGGCTCCGGTATTCCAATAACAAGGGCTTGATCCATGATTTTTCCCACATTTTCTACATGGTTCTATTGGGTTTTGAAATGGCGAGAGCCTTGGCTTCTTGTTTGGCCTTTCAAACTGTTGTCGATTAGATGATGTAGGTCTAACATGACTGTTCTGATATTTCGTCTTTTGGTAATCTTCAAAATCTTTTTCGACAATTTGGGCACGATCCACTATTTCAGCATAAGTTCTTAATTTCAAGACTGATATTTTGCTTCTAATAGCTGGCCTGAGACCCCTTTCAAATTTCTTCACCTTTCTTGCCTCATTGTTAATCATATGTGGTGCAAACCTGGCCAATTCAGTAAACTTGGCCTCGTACTGTGCTACTGTCCTATTTCCTTGGATTAATTCTAGAAATTTCATTTCTTTTTGGTCTCGAATAAAATCTGGGAAATATTTTTCATTAAATGCCTCTAGAAATACTTCCCAAGTCAATGTTTTATTTTCTTTGACCAATACTCCTTTTGCCATTCGCCACCAGTGTTGTGCCTCACCTTCTAACATAAAAACTGCCAAGGCCACCTTCCTATCATCAGGACATTCCATAACCTTGAATATTTTTTCCAATTGCATAATCCATCCCTCGGCTTCCAGTGGGTTTCCAGCACCCTTAAAAGAAGGTAGGTTTAATTTCTTAAATTGTTCGATATTGCTCCCACCATTTCCTGTAACTGACTGCCTGGGTGGATTGTTGTTTTCCATCTGATGTTGCATTAGAGCAACCATATTTTCCAAGGCTTTGTGAATTCCTTCCATATTGGCTTCAGCTATTCTGGATCCTAACTTTATCCCGGACTGTACACGCAATAAATGCGATTTTTAAGTACATTCTTTTTAAATTTCCTAAGGATCTTAAACCTATTGCTCTGATACCATAATTGTCACACCCCAAGAATTTACAGTACTGTTATTTATGAGATGTGACAGACAAAACATATATACATCTATTGATAGGACAAATTTACAGTGGCGAGGTCTTACATAGTAAATAAAGAAAGCTAACACAATAACAGTATCTTCCAAGGTTGATCTTGACTAGCACTCAAAATGAATCCGTAGTTATCCTGAAAAAAATGTTTACCGTAGTTTGATGAGTTTGGCTACTCAGTAAGTGATCATCATAATCCTAAAAATAATCATGATTGAAAGATATCAATATTTTCCAAAATGAGATCTATTAACAGAAATGCATCAACAGTTTCACTTTCAATAATTGCATAATTAAGTATAATCCGAGTACTTGAAATGCTTATAACACTTTTAACGGCAGTACATAATTCAAAGGATTTTACAAAATACCCTACTGGCGTCCCAAGTAGGTCACCTATATACCCCATCAGCTTCCTGATGGGTCCACTTAATCCCTATCGGCATCTCAGATAGGTCCACCTAATCCCTGCAGGTCCACTTATACCTCACCGGCGTACCGGATGAGTCCACTTAATCCCTACCGGCGTCCCAGATAGGTCCACTTATACCTCACCGGCGAACCGGATGAGTCCACTTGCATACTTAAATTATTTCTAAATCTCTTTAAACATTCGAAAGCAGCAATATCATGTACTCAACATATCACTAAAATCATTAATATGAATTTCACTTAAACCATTAATAACAATCACTCTATATAACATTTCAAAAATAACCAATCAAATATTTTGGGCTCAAATTTAGCAAGGTAGCAGTTTGTAAAGGCATTCCAGCATAATTGCCAATTTACTATGTATAGAAAAACTCTTACAAAAATTCAAGAATACGGAATTATCACAATTTATGGGATATCAATCCACAAATAAACATTTCACAACAATACTATAATCAATTGCAAAAATGTCAATTTTTTTAAATAATAAGGCAGTCATTTGCAAATGAATTTTACAATGTCTAAATATTCAAAACAGTAGAAAGAAATATCACAATTTTACTAAAAGCAGAAATATCACATTTATTTTTAACAATAAACAAGAAAAATAAGTAAATTTATTTTTCTAATTTACAGCATTCAAAATTTCTAACATAGATAAAATATCACAATTTTTATCAAAAAGATTATTTTTCAAGATAATGAGGTCACGTGCGCATAAAATTTATCGCGCCTAAAATTCATGATAATAAGCAGAAATAATTATTTCATTTTATTTTTAAAAAGAATGGATTATTTTTCGAGACAATGAGGTCACTTACACACAAAACTGATAAAATAAAGATCCTAGACGGAAATATCACTATTTATTAAAAATAGACTATTTTTCAGAAAGACGATGTCACTTACCCACTATTATTTGAGAGGGAGCTTCCGATAAAAAAATTCGGTTCGAGAGAGAAGTTCACGGTGTTTCGACCAGAGAGAGAGAGATATCTTAAAATTTTCTAGAGTGGGAGTGCTCACCTCCCCTATTTAAATTCTTATAACGTATTATTATAATATTTTATTACGCTCTACCTCATACCTGAGGTGCGCGTTAAGCGTCTGCTTTTAACATACGAAAACCACGTCCGCTAAAGGACGTGGCGAGAAGCAGGCAGCAAAAGCAAGAGCAAAGGCAAAAGCAAAGGCAAAAACTTTTGAAAATAGTGATGGTCCCCAAGGACCATCATACTCAAACAGACCATCACCTTTTTAAAAGCATCTTTTCTCCTTTTTTTTTTAAAAAATTTTTTTTAGGATTGTTACATAAGGTCTTCGGACCCCAACCCTAATCAAGTAAGGATCCTTCTTAGAATGAGGTTGACTGTCGCACCTCCATCTAACATGATTCGGTTGATGGGGCATGCATGTAATTTGCCAGCAACAATGAGAGTGCGATTATGAAACTTTTCCCCTAGCTATAGATTGTCCTCTGAAAAGGTGATTGGCATACATCCTTGTAGAACCGACGAGTCTACCTCCATAGGTTCTACTTCAGTCTTGTACACTTTTGGGTCAGAGAGAGCTTGAACCAAAGCCATCAGTAGATGCCATATCACATCATATTTCACCTTCTCTTGGTCAAGGCCTTGTGCCCCCAATCCTACCACTGGTTTGGTTAGTATATTGGGTTGAGGAGAATGTTTGGGTAAAGAGGGTTTATTTTGGCCAGGTGGCTGACTTAATTACACAGTGGGCTTGGTTTGAGTGATGGAAGTTTGAGGCTTTGAGAGAGACTGAGTGCATGGGGTCAAAGGAGTCAGAGGGAGTTGTAGAATAGGTGTATTGGGATTAGGAAGGAGCCCAGGGAGCTGTAGGATAGACAGACTTGTCATTGGATTAGGGGGCAGTGGCGGAGTGCGAAAGTTCAAGGTTCTTGACTTTTGCAGTGGAGGTTGCAACGTCGTCCCTGATCTAAGATTTATCTGCCTCGTGGTGGGTATTGCTCATGAAATTTGAACCATGTGGCAAAGCCCTTGAGAATAAAAGCTTTGCCCCCTAGATTCTTTCAATCTCTGCTCGAAGTCAAGCTCAAGGGGCCACTGGGCCTTCTTTGGCTTTGACTTCTTGTGCTTCTTTGATGAAGGTGGCTTTGACTTGGCTTTAGTTAGCAGGGCATCAACAACTGTTAAGAATCCTGCTATCGGTGCCAGGGTCTTTCTCAATCGCTTTCGCTATGTCCTACTTATATTGATTCCTTCGAATTCCTAGTGGAGAGCCTCGAAGTCTTGGCACATCAAGGTCGTATCTACAAAAGACATAACAGAATGAGAAGTAAGAAAAGAAGGTGGAGAAGGGTTGGAAAGTGGGGGACTTTTAAAGTCGTTCCCCTCATCAGACCGATTTGGGCAGGACTGGATGGTTGCAGGGGATCTTTCAGGTCTTTCCCTTGCTCTAACCGTTGGGGAATTCTTTTAACGTCGTCACCCTCATCGGATGTTTACTGAGTGGAAGATGAGACGGGGGCATCTTCTTGACAGGACGAAGAAGGAAAAAGGATCATGGCCGGGATGAAGTCCAGCAATGTCGGCAACAGAGGAAGGGGCTTGAGAAATTCCTGCTCGACTGTGGGTTGAGCGGTCTTATTTCGTTGGCAAGCACCCCTTGGTGCCCTTCTCTTTCAAGTTCTCTGACGTGATGTATGACGCGTCTTGTTGGGTTTGCGATCAGCACTAGCATGGCGAACCACTTCTCACCTCAAAGACTTGAGTCTGCTTCGGCCATGGTAGATCATCCATGGCTGGGAAGTTGAGAGATCTGTAGTGTCAGATTCATTGATGTGAACGTCCTGCCTTGTGAGATCTTCTTGCTCCGATGAGGGAATGATTTGAGGATCACTTACGGGAAGATTGTACATTTCGTAATACTCCCGCATCTTCTTTGAAAATATGTCAAGGAAAGATGTGCATTCTGACAAGTAATGACCTCTTGTCTGATGATATGGACATCAACGATCTTCTGTCCCCTTAACAAGGCGAAGGGGTTGCCTTACCTGCTTTTGTGTGATTATGCCTTCCTAAAGCATTATAATGAAGAATGTGTAGAGAGTTCTAGGCACTTCATCCTCCTCCTGGATGGTTACAATATGGGAGGCCTCAGCAGCCCTGAACGCCTTCTTTAGGTCTTCGAGCTTTATCTGACCCTTCTGAATCAAGGCCTCAATGATGTACTTCAGCGTGTAGTAGTCATCCGTAAGATGATTAATCCTTCGATGGTAAGCACAATAATTCACCTGATCGTCAAGGCCAGATTGCCCAGGGAACTTGATTTTTGGAAGCTGGATCAATTCTGCTCCAATAATAACTGGAAGGACGCAGGGACCCATTCCTTCTCGAAGGGATAGACCTTATTCCTATGCCTGGAGAGGTAATCCTTCTGATCAATGTTGGCTGGTGGAGGTACCCAATTGTACGATGGTTGTTGCTTTCCAACCTGGGGTGTTACTGTTGCTGCGGTTACCCCTTTAGAGTGGTCCAAGGTTTGGGGGGAAGCCTTCTTTGAATCAGTGATCATGATGGCTGCACTGATTACCCCTTTCTGTTGACTGCCCCGTGTGTTATTTTGAGAGCTACCATTGCCCTGGTTATTCGCTGAACTTGTAAATGGCTGTCATGTCGCACCATGATGGCATGACAAACGTTTTATGTGAATTGACTTAGAGATCAACTCTGACATGGAGGTCAGATTGGAGGCCTCCACATGTAGAGCGATTTCAGGGCACATATTCCGCACACAAGTTTGGACTGCTTCCTTCTCAGGCATAGGATTAGGATGGTGGGAAGCCAAGGTTCTCCATCTTGATATGAACTGATCTACAAGCTCATCAAGGTCATGAGTCAGGATGAGAAGCTCGATGGTTTGAACCTCTCTTTTGACCTCCTAGAAGCATTGATAGAATAGTTTCTTCATCTCCTCCCATGTTTGCACCGAGTTCGAAGGACGTCGGACATACCATTGAAATGTCGGGCCATCAAGGGTTTAGACGAACTGGTGGAGGAGAAGTACCCCGTCAGTTGCTGTTTCCCGACATGCTGCCTAGAAGTGGGCAATATGCTCGTTTGGGGAGGTGATTCCACTGAATAGAGGAAAGTTCCCGTTCTTATAGTATGAGGGGAACAGGACTTGATCAATATAGGAGGGGTACGGTCTTTGATAAGGCGTCGCCCCCTGTATGCCTATAATTTTTCTGTTCTTTAGGCTATGGGTGACCATAGCATCAATATCAGACTGAGAGACCGGATGAGGGATAGAATTGTCCTGCGAGGTAGATGGAGGAGAATGTCGAGGAGGTATACCATCAGAGTGATGGGAATTGACCTCATGGCAAGCTGACTGGCATGCAGCATTAATACGATCGATTTTTTCCATCATCGCGCACACCATATCCTTAAACGAATTCATGCGATCCTCCTGTGTGTCACCAAGCTCTCTTATTGCACTGAATGTTTCTCTAGAGAGGTCAATGTTGGTGGCAGCTGAAGGCTTGCAAGCTTGACGGGTCATACGTGGTAGGTCAGTCAGTAAGGGGTCAGCATTCCCTGACTGAACTCGACTATTGTATGCAGATAGTGTTTGGACCGGTTCTCGATGGTCTTAGGACTATGGTTGGGGAGCCGATTCACGAAGGTCTTGGGACGGTGGCTGTTGAGTTTTCGAGTCTTCTTTTGTGATAGTAACCACAGTACAGGGCTCATTGAGCTCTTCTTCAAGCTTCATGGTCTGAAGGGGGTAGAAGGGATTCAGGTGAAGAGGGTCGTCAAAATTGGTTGTTTTGACTGCCTTAGTCACCTCCCTAGTCAAAATTTGCAGACCTCTATCGCATTTATCCTTGAGGTTTTGATGGACCTCTTGCCAAAATTGTGATCAAGGTCACGGTTGCTCAACCCTTCTTGCACAAGAGAGAGTTGTCTCCATCAGGTGTGGCAAAGGATGAGGGCTCTGGGGTCATCTTGGGCCAGTGAGGATGAAGGACTGAATCTTCTGTGAGGTCCATGCCTCGAGGTCTCTTATGAGCTCTAGAGACATGACCAATGTATTGATGCTAGTTCAGGATGGTACACTTGGGGGAAACCTTAGAGTACCATGGCTGAAGATGCTTGCTTGATGAAGAAGGAGAAAGCGGGAGTAGGGTTGACTCATAAAGAGGCCTGAGTCGAGGACACGGCGAGGCCTAAGATGGCGACACGTACGCGCCCCTTGAAGATGGATCTTGGGGGACTTGGGGGTCCACCGGGTTCGTGTAGGTGAGCTGGCCTTAATAAGTCGAGAACCACGAGCAGGTGCCTGTAAGAGAACAAGTGCAGGGCCTCCCTTACAGGATGTGCTTGTATGTGCATAGAAGGAGGATGAGGAGGTCGTCTCCTATGTACTCGGGTTGACACAATAATGGCATTGCCCCAAGTAGTGAGACGCACATGAGTGGCATGTGGAGGATCTGGCCTAGGCAGGTTCAATCATGGACACGGACTCGAGATAACAGAAGGGTTCCCCTGAAGCGTGACTCGAGTGGGTGACCCACGAGTCTTATGGTGTGTGTAACGAGTGGCGACCATGGGGTTTCCGCCTCTATGTGTTGAGTTTCTGCCTCTATGTGTTGAGCCTCTAGGGATAGAGACCTCTGGTGTAGGAATGTGGGGGATAGCCTTATGGCGACCCACAGAAGCAACGGAAACTCACTTGCCTTTTACAGAAAGGGACTGGGCAGCCTTCCGATGTACCTCAGAAACATGATCAGTAAGTGACTCGTCAGTGGCTGGGTGCATGCTGTGTGGGGCAACATAAGTGCCACCCATACAAGGCGCCTTGGTGGAATTTCCACCAGAGTGAAGAGATGGGGAGTGAGGGACCTTCAAGTCTCTCCTCACATCGGTCCAGGTTAAGACCTGGGAGCTAGACAAGGTGTCTTTGCTCAAGAGGATGGCCGAGAACGAAGTTGAAGGACCTTGTTCCCTAGGGACACTCTCGAATAAGGGGATAAGAAAATCCCTTATCTGTATGAATGGATTATATAACCCAGCAGCTATAAGTGAATGTGAAAAGATGATGAAAGCAGACAAAGAAGAAACTAACCAAACAAGAATGATTCGACTAAGGGGTAGTAAGTCCCCAATAGAGTCACCAAGTTGTTAGGTGCCTCAATCTCGCCCTCTAGATCCCTGGGGGATCTGGAGCTCACGTCTTCAGGTTTGAGGAAGACCCAGGATGTTCGTGAGATCACTCTCTTGGGAACCTCATTCGAAAATGGGGGCAGGTGTTGCCAACCGGTGAGAGAGGAATTTAAAAGGTGGGTTCAGGACTTACTTGGGCTGACTCGCATGGGTACCCTCTTAGATCAAGAAGAAAGCCCCCCATTAATGAAACTGGTTCGGAATCGCCTCCCTTGGCTCCTATTCTTCTTATTTTTTGCTTTCTACAATCACACACATATATGGCAAAGGTTATGGGACAGGTGGGTCAGACCTCACCCTTTTCTTTTCTGATGAGTGTACACAAGCATGCGCATTTCAAAAGAAGAAAGAAAGACGGGGGGAGAGAAGAGTTGAACCAAGCAAGAAGGTCAGGGTAGTGACCAGACTGGTAGATAATTGACATAACATGGTGGAAAAATGGGCTTGATAACTGAGATCGGCTCACGGGATCACTACTAAATGTTACTGTCGATATCGACTAGCTAAGCACAATGGTCGGTCTGTAGTGGTAGTAAAGCGAGCCAAGCGAACCTGGTGTGACAACATTACTGCTAGACGACAAGGCTGCCATGAGATGTTAACCTCAATCCTTCTTGGTTGAATGAGAGAGCAACAGAGGAATGGTTAAAGAGAGGAAGGGGATAGACGAAAGGAGAGAGAAGAAGAAAGAGGAGAAGTAGTCGACGCTAGACATTGCCGACCTTTTCAGGAGATAAGAGAGAGCGGAAGCAGTTGGCGGTAAGCTTCACTGATTGTGTCAGATGAGAGAGAGGAAGGGAGCCAACTGGGGCTTAGTCTTGCCAACTGACAGAAGAAAAGAGGCAAAACCAGTTGGCGATAGGCCGTGTAGACTAATAAAAGAAGAGGAAGAAGACCCACCCGACGCTAATCCTCACCAATTGATAGAGAGAGAAAAGACAACCGGTGCTAGGCCTCACTGACTGGTAGAAGAATAGAGAGGAGACCAACCCGACGCTAGACCTTGCCGACTGGTACAGAGAGAAAAGACAACCGACGCTAGGTCACACCAATTTTCAGAAGAAAAGAGAGGAGACCAACTGGTGCTCGGTCTCATCGACTGATAGATAAGAGAAAGGAGACTAACCGGCGCTAGGTCTCGCCGACTGGTAGAAGAAGAGAGAGGAGACCAACCGACGCTATGTTTCACCGACTGATAGATAAAGATAGAGAAAGCCAACAGGATCTAGGTCTCCTCAGTTGACAGAAGAATAGCGAGAAAGCCAACCAGTGCTAGGTGTCGCCACTTGACAGGGAGAGAAGAGAGAAGGAAGTGAGTGAGAGACAGAAAGAGAGAGAGGGGAGGAGAGAGAAACTTGCCTACACGAAGGGTACCGGCCCATTTCTTCTCTCTCTTCTCTCTCTCTCTCTTAGACGTACTCACGGGCTCATGCAAGGGATCAAAATTTTCTTGAATCTTCAAAAGAAATTACTCAAGATCAAGAGCTAGTGGGGGGTTTGCGTGCCGATCAATTTACAACGAGGCAATGCTTGTTTATATAGAGTTATGCCCGAACATGGGTGGATTGATCAAAATTAAACCTAATTGTTGAAAATTAAGATTTAATTGAATTAAAAGAAATTCTAAAAATGGGTGCCCTGCCTAACAATGTGTTGAATTTCAGAACAATCCCTGTGGCTGCCTGAGAACTTGCGTGATCTTTCGCGGCTGACCCGGGGTTGTTTTGATGCTCGTTTGATCAAAAGATTATTATTTTCTTGTAGGGCCTTGGATCATGTTTTCGAGTCATGATCACGAGACTTGAAATTTGTTTGAATCTTGGAAACTTTGGATCGATAGTGCGGTATTTTCTTAATGTTTTTCGGTGATTTCTTCGTCGTAGCGCACTAAGCATGTTATCACGATCGCGTGGCAACAGTCGAAAAGCAATTTGGAGTCTGAACGAAGATTTCACAACTTTTGAGTTTTGGCCGGAATCTAGAATCCGATGGCTGGAACTTCAGTAATTTGGTCGGCTACGTGCATGAAATCTGACAGTCCATCATATATGTGGTTCAGTCCAATGATAGGCCTGAACCTTACGCACACAATGGAATTGGTTTTTCATCGATCCGTTGCGCGAACGTCATGATTTAGTTCATCGAGCAAGGCGTGTCGGTGCTGAATTTTTTATAATTTCTTCACAGATCGGCAATTTCTCTCTAGCTTTTCTCCATGCTCGGATATCGTCTCGGGGCGTGCCACATATCGAATTGTTCATCTTAATGAGACGAATACACTCATCAAATTTGGGAGCGATCCGACTTGGAACAAGTAAGTTACAGGCCCCAAAAGTGACTGCCTCTGACTGTAAAAATGACAACCTTTAATAGTGTTTTGGTGCAATGAGCCCGTATAGGAATAGTGTGCGGCCTCTTCTATTTCAATGTTTTGCTCATATCTTTGTTCTGGAGTGTCTGATCAAGCTAAAACTTGGTCCATAGGGGTTTTCGACCATGCCAGATCCAATGGCAATAGTCCCACAATAGTTTGAGACACCGAAAATGTAGTTCCAGTTGTAGGGTCCGTTTCAGGGTGCGAGAGGCCAATTTTCGAAAAATTGTTTCTGTGTGTTCACTGCTTTAGACATCTTTGATCATGACAAAACTTGGTAGGTGGTCTTTCAAAGTTCTGATGATGATATTGACCAATTTTGGGGCAATTATGAGACTCTCAAGAATTTTCCACTGGTTCGTAGGCTTTATTTACCTGCTCCCTACCAGGGACCAAGGTGATGAAAAATGTGTTCAAACACTAGGGTCTTCGCCATTCTCTTTCCTAGGGTTGGCAAGTCCTTGCCTGAGGCTATATTTCGATGCAAACAGTGGAGGAGGCCTACCTCTTCTTCTATTCTTACATTCCCGTCGTCATCTTCTCTAACCTCAAAGCGAACGGGGTCACTAGCAAAGGTGATACTCAAAGGCCACCACGTTTCACACAAAGCCTCGGTGAGCCAGATTGGCTCACCCCTAACCAATCTTTAGCCAATGAATTCATTTGTGACAAGCTCCCATACCCCTGGGAGGTTCTTCACTTCTAGAATGGTGCCTGAAGGTTGGGCCATGAAGACTAGAACAAAGTAACTAAGAAGCAGCCTTATCGTCGTGCGTAGAAGGTAAGGCTATCGTTGGCTGCATAAGACTTCCACAAAACTCTAAGGCTTAGCGCCGGCTACGTTCACATGGGCGTCGCCGGCTGGTCACTTAAGGCGTAACGCCAGCTACGTTCGCATGGGCGTATCGCCTGCTGGTCACTTAAGGAGTAACGCCAGCTGCTCTTATAAGGGTATCATCGTCTGCCCACTGATGTAATACTGTCGTGCGTAGAAGGCATGGTTATCGTCGTATCACAACCAAAAAGGCTATCGATGTGCATAGAAGGCAGGGTTATCGTCGTCTCATGACTAAGGGGCTATCACCATCTGCCGAAGTAAAGCAGAAGCACTGCACAAAGAGCAAGACTAAGTGTGGGTTAATGTTGTCTACGTCTAACACCGGCTGCAAGCTAATCACACGCTTTACACCGATGGCACACCACGTCCATAAAAAATTTGGCATGCCTCCTTACACTCGCGACGAGTCTTGTCACCACGCATGTCGAGAGCGACCGCTCACTATCTCCAGGCCATTCACCTCCCTGCTCGTTACAAGCTTGTGATGCCTCGAGTTCTCACAAGCGTTTCCTCTCCTTACCTGGAATTCACTCTTACTCACTGGGAAACCCTTCCCCATCTATTCCCTCTCTTCCACCAGTGACCGGAGCTAACAAAAAACCATCAGAATTCATGTAGAATCTCCCTTATGACCCTGCGGGTTTCCCTTCTTTCTTCTTCACACTCCTCAACTCGCCGAAATTTCACTATGTTTCCGGTGAGCTCACTGCTGCTCCACCTTCTTCTCTTCCGATAGCCAGAACACCTCTCGACAACCACAGAACGATAAAAAGATCGCTGGAAGTCTAGCAGAGTACCACTGCGACCCTCGCAGTTTCGCCAGAAGTCCATCAACAAGTCTTTGTGCACACCTAAAATGGTGTCGCAACCTGATGGAACCACTATTTATCTCACCACAGTTGTTGTTTCTCACCGAAAACGTCCTGGTGAATCTCTGCGAAGCTCCTTGTTCTCTGCTCGAGAGGCCTTGACACTCTTTGAAAACAACTGTAAGCACTTCGCAAGGCTCAAGATTTGCTTAAGTCGTTGAAGATCTCTTGAACGCCTGCACGCTATGAGTTTTGGCCGGATTCTCTTGCCAAAAGTCTCCCGACAGAAGCTCCGACTCTCTCTAAAACTCACTTCACTATTTTACCTTTCGGTAAAATAGTAAAATGGGGTTTTACCCCCTTTTATAATCTGCAGTGCCACAAAGTGTCTCTCACAAATTCGAAATGATGCTCCAAGCCCTTGTCTTCAGATGGTGATAGGTCCAGGCCGGGGCAAGTCAAGACCAAGGCCTGAATACGAATCATTGTGGCTTGTGCCGTATGAACCTGCTATTATCTGTTGCTATCCCTATATCGCCATGACGCTATCATCGTGTGCCTCACCAGAAGCTATCGTTGCATGCTTCACAAAGGGCTATCACCATGCGCTTCACTAGAGGCTATCGCCGCGCTACACACGAAGCTATTGTTGCACGCTTCACAAAGGTCCATCGTTGCGCGCTTCACTAGAGGCTATCACCGCGCACTTCACAAGAAGCTATCGTCCTACACTCCACAAAGGGCTATCACCGTGAGCCTCACCAGAAGCTATCGGCACGCGCTTCACAAAGGGCTATCAACACGTGCTTCACCAGAGGATATCTCCACGCACTTAACAAGAAGCTAACCTTGTGCGCTTCACTAAGGGCTATCGCCTATCGCCGCACGCTTCACCAAGGGCTATCGCCTATCTCCGCACGCTTCACCAAAGGTTATCGTCACGCACTTCACAAAGAGTTATCACTGTGCACCTCATCAAAGGCTTAAACGCTGTGCGTCACACCATTTACATTTCCTATGCTAGCGCCATGCGCATGATATAACGCTGTCGACTGTTGATTATTTCCACTTTCCCCAGATCGTGACCTGTCATCCCCACAAGCAGGCCACCACTTTGCATCCCCAATGAGTCAAATCTCCAGTTACAGCTCTGTTCCCCAAGAAGTCACATTCCCTAGACACTTAAATGGTTTAGGTGCACGACCCTAAAGTGCATGGTCCAAACTATATGACCTTAAACTGTAGTGGAGGTCTAGTTGCATGACCTTAAACTGCACAGTCCTCATTGCATGACTCTAAATTGCATAACCATGGTCTAGCTGTATGACCTTAAACTGTAGTGCACGTTCTGACTGCATGACGTTAAAAGGCTTATCACCATGGTCCAAACTATAAGACCTTAAACTGTAGCAAAGGTCTAGTTGCAATGGCCTTAAACTGCATGGTCCAACTATAGGACTTTAAACTGCATAGTCAGGGTCCAAGCGACAAGACCTTAAAACTGTAGTGCACATCCCTGTAGCAAGACGAAAAAACGGTGCGACAAATAGTCCGTACTCATGACTTTAATTTGTGAAATGGACGCATCTCCCTCTTCCCCAGTAGGAGTCACATTCGTGTAGCGGCCTATTATCCCAAGTGGAGTTAGGGTCATTCTTATCTTCAATCCTCAGTGGGGACCTATCATTCTCAACGGAGTTACATACATACTACTGCTCATTATCCCTATGGAGTGATGCTTACCCCTTCAATCCCCTTAGGTCAGTCGCACACTAAGCTATCCTAGCCCCAAGAGTTGGGTTACTTTCCCATTGGTTGGTGCTTTGATTTTGCCCTCTAGATCTGAATGATCGGAAGGCACCCGTCTCGAGTTTTAGGGAGACCCGAGACTTTTGAGATCACTCTCTCGGGATCCTCATTCGAAAAAAAGGCCAGGTATTACCAGCCAATGAGAGTGGAAATTAAGGTGGGTTCGGGACTTACTCTGGCTGGCTTGCGTGAGCGTCCTCTTAGATCACGAAGAAAGGCCCCCAATAATAAAACTGGTTCAGAATCGCCTCCCATGACTTGTATTCTCCTGTTTTTGGCAATCATACACATATAGAAAATATTATAAGATAGGTGGGTCAATAGACCTCACCTTACCTCTTTGGTTAACGTACACAAGCATGTACATTCAAAAGAAGAAGAGAAGAATGAGAGAAGAAAGATGAGGGAGACAAGAATTTGACTAGGCAGGGAGATCAACACAGTGACTAAGCTGGTGAGCAATTGACCTAACGTGGTAGTAAACCGAGCTCGATAACTCAGACGTGAATACCGATACTGACTAGCATGACATGATGGTTAATCTATCGTGGTAATAAAATTGGCATAGTAATTCTGGCACAACAACATTACGGCTAGACGACAGGACTACCATGATAGGCTAATCTCAACCCCTCTTTAATCGAATGAAAGAATAACAGAAATAACAAATATCATAAAGAAAAGACATACGAGGAGTAAGATAAGAGAAGAAGAGAAAAGAAAGAAGGAGTGGGAAGAGAAAGAAAGAAAAAGAAGAATATGATGGAAGAGAGAAAAACACGGACGACACTAGGCGTCACTGACTGTATTAGGCAAAGACAAGGAAGAGGACTCAGTTGGCACTAAGTGTCATCGATTGGATTAAACAAAGAAGAGAGAGGTAATGCAGTCAATGCTAAGCATCGCCAACTGTGCTAGACAGAGAAGAGAGAGATGCAGTCGATGCTAGGCTTTATCAACTGTGTTAGGTGAGAAGAGAGAGACGATGCAATCGACATTAGGCTTCACCGACTATGTTAGACAAGAAGAGAGAGAGGTTGCAGTTAGCATTGAGTTTCGTCGGCTGTGTTAGACAGAGAAGAGATAAAAGATGCAGTCGGCGCTAGGCTTCACCGACTGTGTTAGATGAGAAGAGAGAGAGGATGTAATCGACATTTAGTTTCACCGACTGTGTTAGACGAGAAGAGAGAGAGGATGCAGTCAGTGCTAAGCTTTACCGACTGTGTTAGACGAGAAGAGAGAGAAGATGCATTCGGTGCTAGGCTTCACCTACTGTGATAGACGAAGAGCAAAAAGAGAGATAGAGATGAGAAGAAGAGAGAGAGAAAAAGAAGAGAATAAGGGAGAGAAAGAAAGATAGAGATGAGAAGAAGAGAGAGAAAGAGAGATAGGGATGAGAAGAAGATACAAAAAGAGAGATAAGGATGAGAAGAGAAAAGAGAGAAAGAGAGGAGGAGAGAGAGAAAGAAGAGGTGAGAGAAATAGGGGAGGAGAGAGAAAGGGAGAGAAGAGAGAAAATTACCTTATTGAAGGGTGTCGACCCTTTTCTTCTCTCTCCTATCTCTCTTCAAGACGCACCCACGAGTTCAAGAGGAAATTGAAATTTTATTGATCCTTGTGTGAAATGAACCGAAGGTCCTTTACAATTTGACTTTGCATGCTTATATAGAATTGGGCTAAAACATGGTTGTACGTCCAAAAACTACCTAGAATTGAAGATAATTAAAATTTAATTGAATTAAATTTTATTGATTCTAAAAATGGGTACAAAAGGACTGTTTTGACCCTACCCAACAATGTGTGAAAATTCAGAACAGTCCATGCTGCTCGAGAACTTGCATGATATTCCATGATTGATCCAGGGTTGTTCTGATGCCTGTTTGATCGAAAGATGACTATTTTCTTGCGGGGCTCGGCATGGCGATCGATTTGATAACAACTTCGAGTTATGAATCATGTTTTTAAGCATTGATCATGAAACTTGAAATTTGCTTGAATCTTGAAAACTTTGGATCAATTGTGTGTTCGTTCCTTGATATTTCTTCGTGATTTCTTCACTGAATCACACTGAGCATGCCGTCATGAACACATTGCAGCAAACGCAGCTCGATTTCGTGTCCGGACGAAGATTTGGTTGTCTTGAGTTTTTGGCCGGAATCTTGAAATTTGATGGCCCGAATTTATGGCAGATTTGGCACCTCCATTTGTGAATTCCAACAGTTCATCGTACGTGAGGTTCGGACCACAGATAGCCACGGACCTTACTCACATAATGCAGCTAGTTTCGTGTCAATTAGGTTGACGAGCATCGTGATTTAGTCACCAGAGTTTAATGTGTTGCTGCTGAATTTTCTTTAACTTTCTTTATAGATCAGAAACTTCTCTCTAGGTTTTATCCTTGCTCGAGCATCGTCAGGGGGGCGTACCACCTATCGAAACGCTCATCGCGATGAGACGAACATGCTCACCAAATTTGAGCATGATCTGACTAGGATCGAATGAGATATAAGCCCCAAACGTCACTGCTCGTGCTTGTGTAAACAACCACCCTTAATGCTGTTTTGGTGCACGGTACCCACACGGGAATAGTGTGCGGCCTACCCCTTTTTGGTATTTTACCCATTACTTTGTCTTGGAGTGCCTGATTAAGCCGAAACTTGACCTATAGAGGTTTTCAATCGTGCTGGATCTAATGGAAATGGTCCCACAGCTGTTTGACACACTGAAAATATACTTCTAATTACATGGCCCATTGTTGGGTTCAAGAAGCCAATTTTTTCGAAATTGTTTCTTTGTGTTCACTACTTTAAACTTGTTTGATCACAATGAGACGTGGAAATTGGCCTTCTGAAGTGATGATGAAGATCTTGATCAATTCTGAGACTATCAAAATTTTCACATTTTTTGTAGGCTTTATTTACCTGCTTCCTTCTTTATTCCGCATCAGGGACAAAGGTGGTGAAAAATGCATTCAAACAACTTGCCCCGCTGAATGTTGGGCTTCTAGAGAAGCAAGAAGGACAACATTTGGAAAATTTTCTTTAGCTTTATTACTTTTTTCTTCCTAGCCACAAGACCACGTGAACACCGAGGAGATTCATGCAATGGTGCAACTAGGATGCTCAGACGTAGGGATGTATTGTTCGTGGGTTCATCCGTGGGGACTTTTGGGGGAGAAGAGATCTTTTTGAGGGATCTTATCGAAGTCCTCACCCTCGTGTGAACTGTTTGTAATTCTGAAGCTGAGGATTTTATATAGGCCTCGTCAGTCATAATCGGGCCCGTCTGGCAATTGAGTGTCACGATGAAGGGCATTGTTCTCATTTTGTCTGGGTTTCTCTGTCTTGGATAGGTGACAAGAGAGCCTTTGGTCGGCGCTCATCTGCATCGTGCACCAGCTGTCCTTAGCGGGTATGGTACCTCAGTTTATCGCGATAACCAACTTTCAGTATAACCACCCCTACCCACTGCTTTACAGCTACAACAATCATCTGATTTCTGCTCCAAAGTCATGGCTGACTTAGCCTTCTTAGGGCATCTTTGGTTCATCAAAGTGACTTTCTTGTTTGTTTTTTCAGTTGGAGAGCCTTTTGTCAACGCTCGTCTCCGTCGTGCACCAGTTTTCCTTGGCAAGTAAGGCACCTCAGTTTATTGAGATAACCAGCTTTGACTATAACCACCGCTACCCACTGCTTTGCAGCTACGACAATCATCTGATCACCGCTCCAAAGTCATGGTCGACTTAACCCTCATGAGGTGTCTCCTGCATCTTGTACTGTAATTGTAACCCTCTAGGAATGATGCTCTTCTTATGAGACTTGTCTTATCATCTTGACAAGTATTCTGTCTTTCTAGTCCTTTTTACATCCAGACTCAGGCTGTCAGAATCTTTTCCTTAGAGATCGTAATTTTGGATCCTGGTATTGTGATATCAAGGATTTTTTTTCTTTTTTCTTTTAGTGGGGGCTGAAGCCGCCTGTTGAGGCGAGCACTGCATCAACCTATTTATTGATCCAAGCGTCCTTTGTAGATTTTCACTAGAACTTGGGAAGCGACGTCGTAGAGAATATTTTCACCAACTTCTTCTTATTTGGAGCTCTTTTACTCATGACCTTATGGCCATGTCCACCCTTATTCTTCCATTTTTACTCACAATGCCCTTTCAGGTTTTCATCAGGGCCATTTTTTTTATTCATGAAACTGCTTTTACTCATGGTTTCGTGACCATGTCCGTCCATCATTTTTACTCATGGCATTGCCTTATTGAGGGACACACCATACCTGTTATTTCATTTTTTTTTGTGAAGGTGTGTTTAAGGTCATGCCTTAAGGACCTGTGCAAAGTCGTTTATCATCATGCGGCTAAGACGTGCATTATGGTTTAAGGTCATACAGCTGGACCGTAATGGAGATGGATGGCAGTCTGTAGAGGCCATAGAGTGAGCATGGTGGTGGTTTTAACTCACTTTTGGGGAAATAGCACGAGGCTACCTATGAAAGACAGATGATGTATGAATGGAATGTGGAAAGTGGTAACCCACTAGGTTACGATGAGTATAGGTGCCGAGATAGTTCGCCGTTTTGTGAGCGCCGGTGAGACTCACTGGGGAATGATGTAGAATGATGAAAGGAATGGACTCACTAGGGAGGTAGTGAAGGTGGTGCGTGCACACGAATGGTTGGTTAGGGAAGACGTGCATGAAGATACAAGTAAAAGGTGTGTGCACGTATGTGGGGGCATGTTTTAAGGTCATACCTCCGGGACCCGTGCAAAGCAGTTTATCATCATACGGCCAGTACGTGCACTGTAGTTTAGGGTCATACAGCTGAACCATGGTTATGCAGTTTAGAGTCATGCAACTAGGACCATGTACTTTAAGGTCGTGCAACTAGACCTCCACTACAGTTTAAGGTCATATTGTTTGGACCATGGTTATGCAGTTTGGAGTCATGCAACTAGAACCATGAAGTTTAAGGTCATGCTACTAGACCTCTGCTATAGTTTAAGGTCATATGGTTTGGACCATACAGTTTAGGGTCGTGCATCTAAACCAAGGCTATGCAGTTGAGGGTCATGTAGCACGGACCATGGTTATGCAGTTTATAGTCATGCAACTAGGACCATGCAGTTTAAGGTCGTGCAACTAAACCTCTGCTACAATTTAAGGTCATATAGTTTGGACCATGGTTATACAGTTTAGGATTATACATCTAGACCAAGGCTGTGCAGTTTAGGGTCATGCAGCATAGACTGTGGTTATGCGGTTTTAAAGTCATACAACTAGGACCGTGCAGTTTAAGGTCCTGCAACAGAACATCTGCTACAGTTTAAGGTCATATAGTTTGGACCATGGTTATGCAGTTTAGAGTCAAGCAGCTAGGACCGTGCAGTTTGAGGTCGTGCAACAAGACCTCTGCTACAGTTTAAGGTCATATCGTTCGAACCATGCACTTTAGGGTTGTGCATCTAAACCAGGGTTGTGCAGTTTAGGGTCATACAGCACGGACCGTGGCTATGCAGTTTAGAGTCATGCAACTAGGATTGTGCAGTTTAAGGTCATGCAATTGGACCTCCGCTGCAATTTAAGGTCATATAATTTGGACCATGGTTATGCAGTTAGAGTCATGCAACTAGGACCGTGCAGTTTAAGGTCGTGCAACTAGACCCCCACTACAGTTTCAGGTCATATAGTTTGGGCCATATAGTTTAGGGTCATGCATCTAGACCAGGGATGTGTAGTTTTGGGTCATGCAGCACAGACCGTGGTTATGCAGTTTAGAGTCATGCAACTAGGACCGTGCAATTTAAGGTCGTGCAAGTAGACCTTCTCTAAAGTTTAAGGTCATATAATACCATGCAGTTTAGAGTCATGCATCTAGACTAGGGTTGTGCAGTTTAGGGTCATGCTGCACGGGCTAGTGCTTGGGTCGCCATGTAGGTGAGACTTTTTGTGGAATAGGTCATTGGACAGCAGTCTGACTCTTTGAGGATAAGATAGGTATGACCGATGACGGGTCCAAATAGGAAAGCTGACCTTATTGTGGAGGAGGTGACAAATGTGGGTCGTTTGTATCCTTGAGGACAAAATAACTAAGTGTAAAGCAGACCACTGGGGATTGCAGCCATAAAAATGACCCTAACTCCACTGGGGATAATAGTATGTGTATGACTCTCTTACTGGGAATGAGAAGTCATGACTTTAGTTCAATCAACTTGGGTTCCACTTTGTGGGGGATAATAGGTCAGAGTCAAGGTGCAACTTCACTGGGGATAATAATGACAGGATACACATGGCTTCGGCTTAGAGTAGGCGACGATAAGCTGTTTAAAATACAGTCGGCTCCAGGTGCAACAACCATAATTTCTTGAGAACTCAGCCGGCGCTAAGTCTTCGAAAATGCAACTGGCGCTGAAGACAATCAACAGTGCTTCTTAACCAGTCGGCCGACGCTGAGGACGGCCCGTGCTATTGCTTGAACACAGCCGATGCTGAGTTGCTAAACACACAGTCGGTGTTGTGCTATCGCTTGGACATAGCTGACGCTTAGTTGTCGAGCACACAGCTGGTGTTGTGGTTGGTGAAACACAACCGGCGCTAGGTAGCTTCGACCGCATAGCCGGCGCTGGGTATGGATCAATATTTGAGCCATGACCTGAGCCCGATCCGGACCAGCTCACTTGCTGAAATTTTACAAGTGGTGATGAGAGTTGCATCGGGCGTCTGGTCAAAGCCCGACCAGGCCCATCGTTGTTTGGCTTTTCAGAACATGACGGGAATTCCCAGTTTGTAAGGGGCGTTTGCGGGTAGTGTTGGCTATATAAGGGGGTGAAACCTCATTTTCCTTCACTTTTTCACTGAAGGTAAAAAACATAAAAATTTTAACGGTGAGCAGAGGTTGCCCAGTAGAAGGTCTGACAATCAGTGGAATTTCAACAAGGGTTCAAGTTTCTGGCAGGAGATCAAGTGTTCCAACAAGCTAAGGAGCGTTTTTGCCGGGGATTGGTGGAAGTGAAGGAGTTTTCTGGTTTAGCATAGGGGCTTTTCTGGGAAGTAGGAGAACTCAGGCCGTGGTCTTCGAGGGTAGAAGAGGTGGGACGTGTAGCAGTGGGCATTTTCACAAGTTTTGGGAAGTTTTTGGTGGTTTTAAGTGAGTGTTATCGATGATTTGATAGCATTGTAGAGGTTTCCCTACATTGTTTTGGGTGACTTTCCAACCAAGGCATAGGCAGGAAAGTCTCACAATGGATTTCCAATAGTGTAGGAGAAGTTCCAACGAGAAATCGAAGGATCAAGGAATGAACGGTCATGAGAGGTGGATTATCGCAGGGGTTTTCCACCAGCACAAAATGAGTTCAGGAGAGAAATCGAAAGGTCAGGGGAAGATGAACGGTCACAGGAGGTGAACCGTCGCAGGAGGTGGATGGTTGCGCTTGGAAATCGTTCAACTGTTGGGCAGGCGAAGGAACTTAAGCCCTAAAAATGAGGAGTCTCGGGAGGCGAACAGTCACGATAGAGTAGGAACTGACAGAGGCACAGCCGATGCTGACACAGTTGGTGCTGATAGTTAGAGCTATAACAGGCACTGACACAACCGGGGTTGATCCTCAAGAAAGGCAGCTGGTGCTAGGAGTTGGGAGCACAATCGGTGTTGGCCTTTGGAGGACACAATCGGTGCTGGCTTCGGACAACGCTCATCAGCACATGTGGCATGTTGTGGCACACACAGTGCTGCTCGTATGTGGCAGTAAGTTACATGGGGGAATTGTGGTGCTCGGCGATGTGCTATGTACGACGATGTTCATGGGCCGGCAAAGGGGTGAATGATGGTCAGGCATGGCTTGTAATACTTGTTGGAAACCAAGTCGTCCAACACAACAGTGAAGTCCATGTTGTTATGTGGAAGGGCATCCACTGTGAACAGGGTATGCTCTCCATCATAGGCCAGTTCCTTACCAGAGCAGCTTGCTTTGTATGTTTGATATACATGTCAAATGAACTAAAGCTAACTTCTCCGAGTGGTTTCGCTTCGTCTTTTGGCCTGTAACCATCCTCTTATGGCGACACTCGTCAGATGAATTGAAGCTAACTCTCCAAGTGGCTTTGCTTCTTCCTCATGATGAGGGTGCTGTCTTTGTGGGTTTGCTTCTTCTAAGCGAGAAATTCTTTCGTGGGTTTGCTTCTTCTAGGAGAGAATTTCTTTTGGCCTGTAACCGTTCTCTTATCCTCAGATGCAAGTGAAAAACTACAGATTTTGGTTTGTTACCATCCTCTTATCCTCAGATGCAAGAGAATCGTAACCGTCCTCTAATATTGGGCATTTTAGCTTATAACTTGTAACTCGTTTTTGCTGCAATAAAAAGAGTTAGACATTGTTTGGACTGTCTCACTTATTTTTATGTTGAGTCTTTTTACTTTGAATATGCATCACGGATAGTACTTCTTTAGGTGTCGCCCATTGAAAGGGGGCATTGCCTCCTCTCCCTCAAGATGTGCCAATATGTAGGCTCCATTTGACGAGACCTTTTTTAATATAAAGGGACCTTCCCACTTAGGGTCAAACTTTCCATTACGCTGGCCATGCATAACAATAGGCCTCTTGATAACTAGAACTAGATCACCACGGGTGAATGAGCGGACCTTGACGAACTTGTCAAAAGCCCTCTTCATTCTCCCTTGGTTGAGTTCACGGTTATGTTGATTCCGGAGCTTGACTCTCTCGTCGTCGGTTATTCCTTGGTGAATATCAACTCACAGTGAAGGGATTTGAATTTCGTGAGGTAAAACTGCTTCACCCTCATAGACCAAAGAATAAGGAGTGGAATCAATAGAATTTCTTTTAGTAGTACGATAAGCCTATAGCACTACGACAAGCTTCTTTTGCCAGTTCTTCTTTGTTTTTTATACCGATTTTTGTAAAACATTGAACAGAGTCTTATCGAAGGCCTTAGTTAAGCCATTCGCCAGAGGGTGGTACATAGTCGCGTACTTCCACTCAAAACCAAAATAATTGACGAAGAGATCAATATGGTGGCTTCGAAATTGGGGACCATTGTCAAATATAATCCGGTCAGGGACCCCAAACCGGTATATAATGTGCTTGTTTGAACATATTTTTCTACAGTTTGGTTCCTGATAGAAAGCACATCAATAAAGTCTACAAAAAAGTGGAAATTCCCGACTATCTCAGAATGGCCCCAAAATTAGTCAAGATCTCCATCAGCACTTCAAAAGATCACCTACAAAAATTTCATCATGATCAAACATGTCTAAGGCAGTGAACACAAAGAAACAATTTAAGGGAAATGGGTCTCCAACACCCTGAAATGGACCCTGTAACTAGAGCCATACTTTTGGTACTTCAAACAACCGTGGGACCATGGCCATTAGATCCAGCACGGTCGAAAACCCATATGGTTCAAGTTTTGGCTTAATCAGACACTCCAAGACAAAGTTATGGGTAAAATACCGAAAAAAGGTAAGCAGACACACTATTCCTATGTGGCCACCCTGCACTAAAACACCATTAAAGGTGGTTGTTTTTACAATTACGGGCAGTCACTTTCGGGGAATATATCTCACTCGTTCTAAGTCAGATTGCTCCCAAATTTGGTCTGCTAGTCATCTCATCAAGATGAGCAATTCGAAATGTGGTACACTCCATGATGACGCCCAAGCCGAGAGAAAAACTAAATTAAAGTTGCTAATCCATGAAGGAAGTTACAAAAAATTTAGTAGCAGCACACCTTTTTTTAGCATCCCGATCACGACGCTCATATACCGATTGGCATGAAACCCATTGCATTAAGTGTGTGAGGTCCGAGGCTATCTCTGGTTCGAACCTCATGTACGATGAACGGTTGAATTTTACACATGAAGGCGTCAAAGCTACTGTAAATTCTGACCGTCGGATCTCAAGATTCTAGTCAAAAACTCAAGACGACAAAATCTTCATCCGGACACTAAATCAAGCTAGATTTGTTGCAATGTGATCGTGATGGCATGCTCAGTGTGATTTAATGAGGAAGTCACGAAGAAACATCAATTAACGAGCACACAATTGATCCGAAGCTTTTAAGATTCATCCAAAATTCAAGTCTCATGATCATGGCTCAAAAACATTATTCATGGCTCGAAGTTGGTGTCAAAATGATCGCCATGCTGAGCTCTACAAGAAAACATTAATCTTTCGACCAAACGGGCATCAAAACGACTCCGGGTTAGCCATGAAAGATCACGTAAGTTCTCGGGCAGCAGCAGGGACTGTTCTGTAATTCCACACATTTTTAGGCAGGGTCAAAATAGTCCTTTTGCACTCATTTTAAGAATTTCTTCAAATTCAATTAAATTGTAATTATCTTCAATTCTAGTAGTTTTGGGGCGTACACCCACGTTTTAGCCCAATTCTATATAAACAGACAATGCCTCACTATATAAAGGACAAATTCATTCTTCTTGGATCAATCAATAAAATACTGAATTTTACTTGAGCTTGTGGGTATGTCTTGGCAGGAGAGAGAGGAGGGAGAAGAAAAGGGTTAATGCCCTTAGAGCAAGTCACTTCTCTCTCCTTCACTATTTCTCTCTCCTCCCCTCTATCTCTTTCTCTCTCTTCTTCTCATCTATATCTCTTTCTTTCTCTCCTTCTCAACTCTATCTCCCTCCATTCTTCATCTAATGCAGTCGATGAAGCCTAGCGCAGGCTAGATTTGTCTCTCTCCTTCTCTTCTATTACAGTCGATGAAGCCTAACGTAGGTTGGATTTTCTCTCTCCTTCTCATCTGTTGCAGTCGGTGAAGCCTAACACTGGCAGGATTTCACTCTCTCCTTTTCTATTGCAGTCCGTGAAGCCTAACGATGATCGTATTTCTCTCTCTCCTTCACTTTTGTTGTAATCAGTGAAGTCTAGCGCAGCTGAATTTCTCTCTCTCCTTCTCTTTTATTACAGTCAGCGAAGCTGAGCGCTGGATGGATTCCTCTCTCTCCTCTTCTGTTGAAGTCGATGAAGCCTAGCACCGACTTGATTTTTGTCTCCCTCTCTTCTATAACAGTTGGTGAAGCCTAGTGTCGACTGCATCTTCTCTCTCTTCTTCTGACATAATCAGCGAAACCTAGCGCCGACTGCATCTTCTATCTCTTCTTCTGAGATAGTCGATGAAGCCAAGTGCTGACCACATCTTCCCTCTTCTTCTGACACAGTCGGTGAAGCCTAGTTCCGACTGCATCTTCTCTCTTCTCCTGACACAGTCGGTAAAGCCTAGCGCCGACTGCATCTTCTCTCTCTTCTGTTAACACAGCCTGTGAATCCTAGTGCCGACTGCATCTTCTCTCTCTTCTCCTTTGTATAACACAGTCAATGAAGCCTAACATCGATTGCATCTTCTCTCTCTTCTCCCTTGTATAACACAGTTGATGAAGCCTAGCATCGACTATATCTTTTCTCTTTTCTTCTCTATATAACACAGTCGACGAAGCTTAGCGTTGACAGCATCTTCTCTCTCTTCTCCTTTATTTAATACAATCGACGAGGCCTAACACCGATTGCATCTTCTCTCTCTTCTCTTCTAAATAACATAGTCGGTGTAACCTAGCGTCGACTGTTTTTTCTCTCTCTTCCTTCTAAACACAATCAGCAATGCCTAGCACTGATTACATCTTCCTTCCCTTTCTCTCTTTTATTCTCTCTCTTATCGTAGTCTTCTCTTCCTTTCTTCTTCCTCCTTCCTTCTGTTCCCTTCTTCTCTTATTTCATTTCTTATTCTTGCCTCATAACCATCATTCTGCTACTCTTTCATTCAACTAAAAGTGATTGAGGTTAGCCTCTCTTGATAGTCCTGTCGTCTAGCCGTAATGTGGTTGTGCCTGGATTACTTGGCCCTCTTATTGCTACGACGGACTGACCATCGTGCCTAGCTAGTTGGTACTGGCAATGACGTCTAGTAGTAATCATGTGAGCCGATCTTAGTTACCAAGCCCGTTTTGCTGCCATGTCAGGCCAATTATTCACCATCTTATTCACCGCTCTTATCCTCTCGCTCAGTCAAATTCTTATCTCCCCCATCTTTCTTCTCTGTTCTTTTTGAATGCATATGCTTGTGTACGTTCATCAAAGAAGAAAATGGTGAGGTCTGACCCACCTGTCTTATAACCATTGCCATATATGTGTGTGATCACAAAAAACAGAAGAATGCAAGCCAAGGGAGGTGATTCTGAACTAGTTTTATTACTGAGGGAATTTCTTCATGATCTAAGAGGGCGCCCACATGAGCCAGCTCGACTAAGCACCTTAAATTCCTCTCTCACCAGTTGATAACACCTGCCCCCGTTCTCGAACGATGTTCCCGAGAAAGCAATATCAAAACGTCCCAAGTGTTCCCTCGAAACCCGGGACATGTGCCGCCCGATCCCCAAAGGATCTAGAAGGCGAGATCAATGCACTTAACCAGCTTGATGACTCCACTGGGGACTTACTACCCCTTAGTCAGATCTTTCTTATTTAGCTAGTTTCTTCTTTTATTATCTGCTTCCATTATCTTTTCACATTTTATTTATGGCTTGTGAGTTCCGTAACCCATTTATCCGGATTGGGAATTTTCTTATCCCAGCATTCGAGAGTGTCCCTAGGGAACAAGCACCTTCGACTTTGTTCCCAACCATCTATTGAGCAAAGACCCTCGGTCTAGCTCTCAGGTCTTAACCTGGACCGATGTGAGGCGGTACTTAAAGGTCCCTCACTGCCCATCTCCTCGCTCTGGTGGAAACCCCACCAAGGCGCCCTGCATTGGCAGCGCTTCTATCGCCCCACACAGCATGCACCCAACCACAGGCAAGTCACTTACCAGTCGTGTTCTTGAGGTACGCCGAAAGACTTCCCAATCCCTTTCTGCAAAAGGCAAACCAGTTGTCATTGCCTCTTTGGGTCGCAATAAGGCTACCCCCCACATTTCTGCACCATTAGTCTCCATCCCTCGCACACACCACAAGGCTCGTGGGTCACCCACTCGAGCCACACTTCAGGGCAACTCTTGTGCTACCCTGAGCCAGCATCCAGGATCGTACCTTCTAAGGTTAGGTCCTGCACACACTGATCACATGCATCTCACTGCTCGGGGCAACGCCGTCATTGTGCCAACCCTAGTACATAGGATACGACCTCCTCCTCTTCCTACTCGGCACTCACAAGCGCACCCTGTAAGGGGCAAGCCTACACATGTTCTCTTACAAACACTTGCTCGTAGTTCTTGGCCTCCTAACGCCAGATCACTTGTATGAGCTCGGGCTGACCCTCAGGTCTCCCGTAATCCTTTTCAAGGGGCGTACAAGCGTCGCCATTTCAGATGTCCCCTCACCCTCGACTCAGACCTCCTCATTAGTCAACCTTGCTCCTGTCGACTCCTCCTTCATCGAGTAAACACCTTTAGCCTTAGCACTCGAAGGTTTTCCCCAAGTGTATCATCCTAAACCAACCCTATCACTTTTGTCGTGTCTTTGGAGCTCATAAGAGAGCTCAGGGCATTGACTTGATGGAAGATCTAGTCCTGCATCCTCCTTGGAGCAAGATGACTCCAGTTCCTGACCCTCATCCATTGCCGCACCTGATGGAGACAACTCTCTCCTGTGCAAGAAGATCTGACCAGTCGTGACCTAGATCGTAGTTTTCACGCGTGGTCCATCAAAACCTCAAGGTTAAACGCAATAGAGGTCTGCAAATTTTGACAAGGGAGGTGACCAAGGTGGTCAAAACAACCAATTCTGACGACCCTCTTCACCTGAATCCCTTCTAACCCCTTCAGACGATGAAACCTGAAGAAGAGCTCCATGAGCTCTGTGTTGTGGTTACTGTAGTAGAAGAAGACCCAACTGCTCAACAACCACGGTCCCAAGACCGTCGAGAACCATTCCAAGAGTGATCAGCATACAAGAGTCGAGTTCAGTCAGGGCATGTTGGCTCCTTGCTGACTGACCTACCACATACGACCGGTCAAGTTCGTAAAATGTTAACCTTCATAGAGAAACGGTCAGCGTAATGGTTGTTAGCGAGCCCAGTGATGCACAGAAAGAGTGGATGAACAAGTTTGAGGATACGATGCCCGCGATGATGGAAAAGATCGATCATATCGATGCCGCACGCCAGTCAGCCTCCCATCAGGTCAATTCCCATCACTCTGATGGTGCACCTCCACGAGGTCAATTCCCATCACTCTGATGATGCACCTCCACGGCAGCTCCTGTCCTCTACCTCAAAGGACAATTATGTCCCTCCTCCCATCTCTCAGACATACATTGACACTATGGTAACCCATAGCCTAAGGAACAGACAAATCCCGAGGATACACGGTACGATGCCTTATCGAAGACCATACCCCTCGTATATCGATTGGGTCTCGTGTTCCTCAGATTATAAGAAAGGGATGTTTGCTTTGTTCAAATGGAACCACGTCCCCAAACCACCATATTGCCCACTTTCAAGCAGCATGTCGAGAAATAGTAGTTGACGGGAGACTTCTTCTCCAATAGTTAGTTGAGACCCTCGATGCCTCAGCATTTCATTGGTAAGCCCGACTTCCTCCAAACTCAATCCATACCTGGGAGGAGATGGAGAAACTGTTCTATCAATGCTTCTGTGATGTCAAGAGAGAGGTTCAAACTATTTAACTTCTCACCCTGACTCAAGACGCCGATGAGCCCGTGGATCAGTTCATTTCAAGAAGGAGAAATTTGGCTTCCCGCCATCTTAATCCTATGCCTGAGAAGGAAGCAGTCCAAACTTGCATGTCAGAGTTGATCTCCAAATCATTTCGCATAGAAAGTTTATCATGCCACCATAGTGGCACACGACAACCATCTACATGCTCAGCAAACAATCGATGCAATGGTAGCTCTCGGAATAACACACAGGTCAGCAACCAGTAAGGGATAATCAGTGTAACCGTCATGGTCACTGTTTCAAAGATGGCTCCCTCCCAAACTTTGGGCCTCTCTAAAGGAGTAAGAACAACAAAGGTACCACCACAGCCTGGCAAGCAACAACAGTCGTACAATCATGTACCCCCACCAGCCAACCTTGATCGGGGTGATTATTTCACTAGGCATAGGTACAAGTTTTTTCCCTTCGAGAAGGAATGGGTCCCTGTGCTGTTTCGGTTATTGTTGGAAAAGAATATGATTCAGCTTCCAGAAGCCAAGTTCCCCGAGCAACCCGGCCTTGACACTCAAGTGAATTATTATGCCTACCCTTGCAGGATAAATCATCTTACAGATGACTGCTACACGTTGAAGGATATTATCAAGGCCCTGATTCAAAAGGGTCAGATAAAGCTTGAAGACTTGAAGAAGGCCTTTGGGGCAGCCGAGGCCTCCCATGCCATAACCATCCAAGAGGAAGATGAAATGCTTGGTATCCTTTATGCCTTCTTCATTATAATGCTTTAGGAAGTCATAATCACATTAAAGCAGGCAAGGCAACCCCATCGCTTTGCTAAGGGGACTGAAGATTGTTGGTGCCCGTACCATCAGATAAGAGGTCATTACCTGTCAGAATGCACAAGTTTCCTTGATATATTCACAAAGAAAATGCGAGAGTGTCAAGTGTTTTACAATTTCCCCATAAGTGATCCCCAAGTCATTCCTGTATCGAGGCAAGAAGATCTCACAAAGCATGACCTTCCTATCAATGACTCAGACTCTACCAAATCCTCGACTTCCCAGTCATGAATAGCCTACCATGGCCGAAGCAGACTCAAGTCCTTAAGGCGAGAAGCAGTTTTCCAAGCTAGTGCTATTCACATGCACAGCGAGACGAATCAAACATCACCTCAGAAAACCAAAAAGAGACAGGCACCAAGGGCTACTCGCCAAAAAAACAAAACTGCTCAACCCATAGTTGAGCAGGAATTTCTCAGGCCTCTTCCTTCACTGCCAAATTTACTAGACTTCACCCCTAGCACGATCCTTATTCCTTCTCCATCCTGTCAAAAAAACGTTCTCATGCCATCTCCCACTCAGCACACGTCCAATGAGGGTGACGACGTTAAAAGCACTCCCCAACGGTCTAAGCAAGGGAAACACCTAAAAGACCCCATGCACCCATCCAACCCTGGTGATGACTTAAAAAGCTGCCCAGATCGGTCTGATGAGAGGAACGACCTTAAAAGTCCCCCACCTTCTAACCCTTCTCCTTCATCTTCGCTTGCTTCTCATTCTCCCTCTTCTTCGTCCTCTGCAAGTAAAACCTTGATATGCTTAGACTTCGAGGCTCTCGATCGAGAATTCGAAGGAATCAATATAACCAGGACGTAGCAGAAATGATTGTGAAAGACCCTGGCACAGGCATCAAGACTCCTAACAGTTGCTGATGCTCTGGCAGCTAAAGCCAAGGAAGGGCCACCTTCTTCAAAGAAGCACAAGAAGTCGAAGCCAAAGAAACCCTAGTGGCCCCCTAAGCTTGACTTTGAGCTGAGACTGAGAGAATTAAATCAGCAAAGCTCCTATTCTCAGAGAGCTTGCCACATGGTGCAAATTTTAGGAGCAATACCCACCATGGGGCAGATAATTCGCAGATCAGGGAGGACGCTGCAGCCTCTGCTGCAGAAGTCGGGCACCTTGAAGTTCCCCAGTCCGCCATTGCCTCCTAATCCAAAGACTAGTCTTCCTATCTTACAGCTCCCTGGGCTCCTTTCTAATCCCAGTACGTTAAATGATCCACCTATTCTCCAATTCCTTGGGGCCCCTTTGATCCCATACACTCAGTCGCTTCCAAAACATTAAACTTTCGTCACTCAAACCAAGCCTGATGTGCAGTCAATTCAACCAGCCGGCCAAAATAAACCTTTTTCACCAAAACCTTCTCCTCACCCCAACATACCACCCAAATTAGTGGCAGGACCAGGAGCACAAGGCCTTGGTCAAGAAAAGGAGAAATATGATGTGATAGGGCATCTACGGAAACTTCTGGCTCTTCTCAGTATCTACAATGCCCTCATGCTCTCAAAAGATTACCAGATGGCTTTGGTTCAAGCTCTCTCTAACCCAGAAGTGTACAAGACTGAAGTAGAACCTAATGAGGTCGACCCGACAATTTTAGAAGGATGTATGGCAATCACATTTTCAGAGGACGATCTGCAGCTGATGGAAAAGTTTCATAGTTGCCCTCTCTTTGTTACTGGGGAATTACACGCATTCCTCATGAACCGAATTATGTTAGATGGAGGGTCAGCAGTCAACCTTATTCCAATGAGGATCCTTACTCGATTAGGGTTGGGGTCCGAAGATCTTACCCCAACCCACGTCATAGTTCAAGGGTTCAACCAATCAGGAAAGAAGCCAGTTGTCATGGTACACCTTCGTTTTAAGATCGGTGAGTTGAACGATTATGCCCAGTTTCATGTAAGACATCGACACTTCTTACAATATTCTCCTCAGTCGGCCATGACTCCATCACCTAGGGGTGGTTCCATCAACATTACACCAATGTTTCAAGTATAGCCGAGTCGGAAGACAACATACAGTCTATGCTGACAAAAGACCATTCCCTATGGCTGAAACTCACTATGACGATGCTAAATTTTACTTCACGGATATGGCATCGCCCCGGAAGCCAAACAATGGAGGTCACAAGTCTACAATCAAGACAACGTCTTTGTCTCATGAAGATGTTGAGGATGTTGGGAGAACATTGGTGAACATGTTCAAAGAGAAAGAAAAGAAGGGCAGAATTTGACCCCCAACCACCCTTCATTCTAACATCCCAATCATCATCCCTCAAGAAACTCCTTCTTCGCTTGGAAAGGAGTCTTCGCCCTCTGCCCCCAGTTCTGAGCCACCTTGGCCAGAAGATGAACCAGATGTCATCCCTGAGATTGAGCAAGCCATGGGGATAGAATTCCCGGTTCCAAGGATCACTTATAAGCCAAACCAGCAGAAAGTCTTGCATATCCCCATTACGCTCTGGAAAGCCAAATTAATGTTACAACCGCCACAAAATATTCTTCCAAATTAGGTTGCTATAAGTATAGAGGATGCCCCTCGGATCGGTGACCAACTGAAAGTTCTACTTTTCCCCGACCTCTCAAGAGGAGAGCAGTTGGATAAAGAGAAACTTTCTTCCCCTCAAGGGAAAGATCCCTTTGGAAACTTAAGAACTGAAGTCTGCAGTCTCCAAAGTCAGTTGGAAGTCATCTGTATCGCTTCAAAACATCTCAAGGAGTTCATGCCGGAGACTAAAAGCTATGATAAGTTTGAAGTAAATGAGCCATTAATGGAGGACGAAGCCCCTCCTGGGTGGACTATCTATAGCAATCCGGCTAACCAAATCATGAGGAAAATGAACTATGTGCCCTTGGCCAATCATAAATTATGAGGGGAAAAAGCAACGACTCCCCATTTCGAAGCTATCCAAGCCGCGACAGCCCACCATGGGCTAAACAAGGCCAAGGGTATTAGCCTCTTGGGGTAATAAAAGTGTTGAGAAGCAGTCAAAAAAGAAATTACATGAGATGTAGCAAAAGAAAGAAGAGAATGAAATCATGCAACAAAGTCAATCAAAAGAGAGAATCGCTTTATTCATCAGTTAAAAACTTTTACAAGTACTGGCAAAGGGAAATGACATGTTCAGAAACAATCAACCATCTTATTGATCTCTGCCCAATGCGCTGCAGGAGAAGTCTCGGTGCCCTGGACATGCTCCTTCAGTTCCCCCACTGTTTGAGTTTCTTTTGTCATTGCCACAGTTTTCGACTCAATTGTGTCATTGAGTTTGGACAATCTTCAACCAAAGAGGCCTCCGTGGCCCTCCTCTAAACCATCTCCGTCTCAAGGCCCGCGAATTCCTACCTCATTATTCTCATCTCTTCTCTGATTTTGATCATTCTCTGAAGCTTCCTTGTGCCTCCCTCTTGAGATCGTGTTGACGACCAGTTATCGTGGCCTTCTTCTCAATACAAGCATCTATCTTCTTACAATGGCGCAAGATCGACTCCTCCAAAGAGGCTAGCCAACTAGTTTCTTCCTCATGATGTAGCACTCCCAACCGCTATCTCTCCAACTCATTTAGGGTTACATCAAAATGGGAAAGCACTTCTGGGGCACTCCCAAACGTAGTAGTCACAGCGAACTCCCTTTGCTTTGCCAAAGCTTAGCCCAACTCATTTAAAGGCAGCTTCCTCAAGCCTTGAAGGCCTGCTCTAAGCATGCGTGCAATCATGCTAGAAACACCACTTAAAACAGGCCTAGATGGTGTTGTTGAGGCCACTACTGCTGAAGAAACGTCAACGTCAAGGACCAGGCTTGTTAAAGTGATAGCCATCTGAGCCACTGGCTCCTCTGAAACAAGGGCAAAGTCTAAAGCTTCTTGCTCGTCAGACTAATAGGCAGCCCCAGCCTCAACCTGTCTAGGTTCTTCAATGTCAGTCTTGTTGTCTTGACCGTCTCTTATGGGGACCTCTACTTCTATCCCAGCAGGCTCTAAAGATACCTACTCTCCTTGCTCTTTATCCTCCTGAACTGTCACCTCAGCATTAGCAAGTTCAGCAACTGCCTCTTCTCCTTGGCCTTTGCTAACAAATTCATCTCTAGCCATGGCTTCTTCCATTTGGCTTCATCTTCACAACCTATGACCACGAGGGCAGAAACCTCTTGGTGCTCAGGCATGTCATCAACTTCAGGCTCTTCGTCTTGAGTCATAGCCCCTGCCTCGGTCAAGGCACAAAGTCCTGATGCATGAAGGCCACATCAACATCAGAACCCCTATCTGGAGTACTTGCTTCTGGGCCCTCATCCTTTTCAGTCTCCATCCGAGCCGACTCTGACTCAAGAACTACCCTTGGACGACATATCCCTGAGTCACATCCCCAGTAGGCTAAACTACTTGCCACACTCGGCACTACAATTCAGTTGTCCTCATCAGGACCCACGCTTATTTGGGTGGTAGAATGGAGACACATCGAACTAAGAACCGAGGCTGATGCGAATGATGAGAGAAAAACCTTCCTCGAGTGCCCTCCTTATCCATTTGGAGCACTTCTATCAGCCAAAGATGTAATCAAGAATCAGATTTCTTTGACCCAATATGCTCCAAATTTGAACAGGTAGATGACTGGAGAGAGCCCATCACTAGTTTTCTAAAGCATGGTAGGCTCCCTGAAGATCGTGCCAAATGCAACAGCATACGTCAAATGTCTACCAAGTATACCCTCCTTGAAAGAGATGCTCTCTTCATACGGTCGTTTGACGACATTCTTCTTAGATGCATCGATACCCAAGAAGCAAATAACGTGTTAGAAGAAGTCCTAGGCATTTGTGGACTACACCAGTTCGATCCTAAGCTCTATGAATGAATGCGCAGGTTGGGATACTATTGGCCTTCCATGATCTCCAATTCCTTAAGCTATGCTAAAAAGTACCAAGTATGCCAAATACACTTCAGCCTGGTTCACCAGCCTCCAGAGCCTTTACACCCTATGGTTGCCTCATGGCCCTTCTCACAATGGGGTATGGACATCGTCGGGCCTATTGACACTCCTTCTGTAATCAGTCATGATTTTTTCCTAGCTGCAACAGATTATTTCTTTAACTGGGCTGAAGCGATACGCCTTAAGCAAGTTCCTAGGGCAACTGATGCCCACTTTGTTCGACATCGCATCATATATCGCTTTGAAGTTCCAAACCAGATTATATCTAACAACGGTCCTCAATTTAGGAGTCATCACATCGATCGCTTAGTTAACCTGTTTGGTTTCGAATTGAGGTACTCAACTATGTACCACCCTCAGAAGAATGGATTAGCTGAGGATTTCAATAAGACTCTGTGCAACATTTTAAGAAAGTCAGTATAAATAACAAGGAAGAACTGGCATGAGAAATCTTCCCAAAGCACTATGCGCTTATCGTACTATTACGTGAAATGCTACTGATTCCACTCCTTATTCTCTGGTCTATGGGGGTGAAGCAATTTTACCTCTCGAAATACAAATCCCTTCACTGCGCATCGCTATTCACTAAGGAATAATCGAATATGAGAGATTCAAGCTCTGGTATCATGAATTGGATGCACTCGATGGAAAGAGGCTAGAGGCTCAGCAGAACCTTGAACTCAACCAAGGGAGAATGAAGAGGGCTTTTGACAAGTCTATCAAGATCCTCTCATTTACCCGTGGTGATCTAGTCTTAGCTGTTAAAAGGCCCATTGTTATGCATGGCCGATGTAAAGGGAAGTTTAAGCCTAAGTGGGAAGGTCCCTTTATAGTCAAAAAGGTCTCGCCCAACGGAGCCTACATATTGGCACATCCTGAAGGAGCGGAGCAATGCCCCCTATCAATGGATGATACTTAAAAAAGTACTACCCATAATGCATATTCAAGAAAGCGAGAATCGAAGTGAAAATAAGCAAGATAGTCCAAACAAATTCTAACTCTTTTTATTGCAGTAAAAATGAGTTACAATCTACTACCTAAAGTAGCCTATTACTAGGGAGGTTACAAGTCTTTTGCACCTAAGGATAAGAGGACGGTTGCAAACCAAAACCTGTAGTTTCATTCTTGCATCTGAAGATAAGAGGACGGACACAGCAAGAACGTCTCTCCTCATGACGAAGAAGCAAACCCATCAAAGAAGGGCCTTCCTCATGAAGAAGAAGCGAAACCACTTGGAAAAGTTAGCTTGAATTCATCTGACAAGTAAGAGGATGATTACAGGCTAGAAGACGAAGCGAAACCACTCAAAGAAGTTAGTTTTAGTTCATTTGATGTGTCTATCAAACATACAAGCCAGATATCTCATATGACGTGTGTATTAAATATACAACATAGGATTCATTCGACGTGTGTATCAAACATACAAAACAGACTGCTCTGGCAAGGAACTGCCCTATGATGAAGAGCATACCCTGTTCACAGTGGATGCCCTTCAACAAAACAACAGGAACCTCACTGCTGTGCTAGAGGATATGGCTTCCAACAGGTACCACAAGCCATGCCTTACCATCATTCACCACTTTTTGCTGGCCCATGAACATCGTAAATCCTGCACGTGACTTACTGCCACATGTGAGCATTACTCTCCGCATCATGAAAGGCCACACTGCTGATGAGCGTCGTCTAAAGCCAACACCGGTTGTGTCTTCCAAAGGCTAATGCTGGCTGAACTCCCAATGTCGGTTGCCTTTCTTGAGGGCCGGTTGTCTCAGCGGCACTTACACTTCTAAACCATCAACGCCAGTTGCCCTAGCGTCGGCTGCACTTCTGTTAGCACCAGACCTGTCACGACTGTTCGCTTCCCGAGACCCCTCTTTTCGAGGCTTAAGTTTCCACATCGAATGGTCGCATGATTTCCCTGTGACGGTTCACCTCCCGTGACGGTTCACCTCCTGCAACCATACACCTTCCACGAAAGTCCACCTCCCATAAACATTTGTCTCCCCCCGGAACTTCTCCTACACAGCCGAAAACCCATTGACAATTTTTTCGGCCTGCGTTTTTAGCTGAGATGTCAACAGAACCTCACCAAAAACTTTTGCAAACTTTCCCTAAGCACCTAGTAACCTCTGCAACACCGCTAACAGCATCAGAAAGTTACAACAACCGCTGGGAAACCCTTAAAACCAATGAAAAAACAGTTCAAAACTCATGAAAATGCTCACTGTTGCATTTCCCGCCTCTTCTACCGTCAAAATTATCAAGGCCAGAGCTCTTCCCTCCATCGAAAAGTCCTCTGTGCTAAAAACGTCCTCTACAACTTCACCAAATTCTTGGCAAAGCCTGCTCGCCAAAGGCCTTCCATGCAAAACCGCTGAGAATCCCACTGTTTGCTGGAAACCTTCCCTGTAAAACTTTTGCTGGAGTCCCACTGCTTACTGAAACTTCAATCGGGCACCCTCTCCTCACTGTTAAAGAAAAAAAATTGTTTAACTTTTTTTTAACCTTGGAAAAAAGTGAACAAGATGGGATTTTACCCCCTTATATAGACCATACTACCCTAAAATGCCCCTCACAAACTGGGAACGAGTTGCATCCAAGGGAAGCCAAGCGACGATGAGTCGGGTCAGGCTTTGACTAGAGGCCCGAGGTAAGTCTTATCGATGCATGCCCAACACCGGCTCAGTTTCAAAACAACCCTAGCACCGGTTGTGTTCCAATGATATCACTGGTCATTCATAGCTCTGACTACGTAGTGAAATTGACCCGGTACCGACTGAGTTTCAAACAACCCTAGCACTGGTTGACTTAGCATTGGTTGTGTTCAAATAATGTTACGACTCGTTCACAGCGCCTACTAAGTTTTTAACAACCCAGCGCCAGTTTTGTTTTTGAACTCAGCACTGGTTGAACATTCGCAAGAAACAATGATTTTTACACTTGGCGCAGACTGTATTTCAAACAGCCTATTGTCACCTACTCTAGGCTGAAGCCTTGTGTGTCCTACTACTATCCCTAGTGGAGTTGTACCTAGGTCGTCGCACCCAATCCATGACTTATCATCCCCAATGGAGTCAGGAATAGGTCACTGTCCCTCATCCCTTTAGAAGTCACACCCATACTGTAACCCATTATCCCCAGTGGAGTTAGGGTCCTACTTACCTCTTCAATTCCCGGTGGGTCTATTTCACACCAGGCTATCTCATCCCCAGGGAGTCAGGTTACCTGGTCATAAGCCAATTCTCTATAGAGTCTCATCTTTCACCCCAAGGAGTCATGCTTGCCCCCTTAAGCCCTAATGAAGTCCACTTCTGTCGATCATCCTTCATCGGGCCACCAACCCCATCTGAGCCCTCTACTTGTGTATGGCCTTAACCATTTTATCCCCAGGGAGTCGAATTTCCATCCACTGACCTATTCCACTTGGAGCTCCACCTACACGGCAGCACAGCTTCGTCCGTACTGCACGACCCTAAACTGCACAGCCTCGGTCCTGATTGCATGACCCTAAACTGCACAGCCTCGGTCCGAGCTGCATGACCCTAAACTACACAGCCTCGATCCGTTCTGCACAACCCTAAACTATACTGCCATGGTCTAAATACACACCCTAAGACTTCATGATCCAAACTATATGACCTTAAACTGTAGCGGAGGTCTAGTTGCACGACCTTAAACTACATGGTCCTAGTTGTATGACTTTAAACTGCATAACCATGATCCAACTGTATGACAATAAACTATAGTACATGTCCTAGCTGCATGACGTTAAAACTTGCCCCCACATACGCGCACATGCCTTTACTCGTACTTTCACACACACCTTCCCTAACCTACCTGTCAGTGTGCACGCGCCATCTTCATTACCTCCCTAGTGTGTCCATTCACTTCATCACCATACCTCATTCCCAAGCGAGTCTCACCCGCGCTCACAAAACGGCGAACCATCCTGCCCTCCATATGCGTTGTAAGTTAGTGGGTACATCATCCATCTTTCATAGGTAGCCTAATGCCACTTCCCTAAGTGAGTCAAACCACCACCATACTCACTTCATGGTCTCCACGGACTTTCATTCATCACCACCACGGTCCAGCTGTATCACCTTAAACCATAGTGCACGTCCCTACCGCATGACATTAAACTGTTTCGCACAGGTCCTGGCGGCATGACCTTAAACACGCCTTCACAAAAAAAAAACAAATTATAAAATAAAGGGAATGATGTATACCTGGACAAGGGAACGCCATGAGTAAAAATGACGGACGGGCATGGTCATGAGACCATGAGTAAAATAGTTTCGTGAATAAAACCGGGCATGTTGAAAACCTTAAAGGGCATCGTGAGTAAAAATGGATGCAAAGGGTGGACATAGCCGAAAGGTTATGGGTAAAAGAGGCTCAAAATAAAAAGAAGTTGGTGAAAACCGTCTTTATAACGCTGCATCCCAAGTTCAAGGAAAAATACATGAAGGACACTTGGACCAATAAACAGGTTGATGCAGTACTCGCCTCAACATGCATCTTCAGCCCTCACTTAAAAGAAGAAAATCCCTGGAAACACAATGTCAGGAATCCAAAAATACGAGCTTCAAAGAAAATATTCTGACATTCTGAGTCCAGTTGCAGAAGGACTCGAAAGATAGAAGACTCATCAAGATGGCAAGACAAGTCTCATGAGGAAGAACATTATTCCCACTAGGTCACAAGCACACTCTAAAAATAAACACTACAAGGGCAAAAAACTGACAAAGCCAGGGCGAAACCTGCCAGAGACTTCAGCTCACCTAGCCGGTAGGCCCAAACCTTTGGGATCGGCTAATAAACCTCCCCCCGACTAGACTCGGTAGACGAGACCTACAGTGGTATTGTGCTCGTCAAAAGTAAACTTGGTGTAGTAGCAAACAGTGCTGACTAAAAGCAAACAAATGGGAACAATACCCATAGACATAGCACTCAATTGCCAAATGGGCCTGATTCTAACTAACGAGGATCGTAACAAATCCTCAGCTTCAGAATCACTAACAGTCCGTACGAGGATGAGGACTTTGACAAGGTCCCTTAAAAACGTCTCTTCTCCCCCTAAAAGTCTCCACGGATGACCCCGTGAACAATGCATCCCTACGTCCGAGCATCCTAATTACAGCATTACGTGAATGTCCTCGATATTCACGTGGTCCTGTGGCTAGGAAGGAAAAAGGTAAAATTTGAAGGAACAAATGATTGTCCTTTCAGCCTCTCTTGAAGCACAACAATCAGCAAGGCAAGCTGTTTGAACTTATTTTTTCAGCACTTTGGTCCTTGAGAGGAAGCAGGTAAATAAAGCCTAAAAAACAGTGGAAATTCCTGACAGTCTCAGAATGGCCCCAGAATTAGTCAAGATCTCCATCAGTGCTTCAAAAGACCACCTATCAAGTTTCATCGCGATCAGATATGTCTAAGGTAGTATACACAAAGAAACATTTTTAGCAAAATCGAACTCCAACACCTTGAAATAGACCCTGTAACTAGAGCTATACTTTTGGTACGTCAAACAACTGTGGGATAACTGCCATTAGATCTGACACGGTCGAAAACCCCTATGGGTCAAATTTCAGCTTAATCGGGCACTCCAAGAAAAGTTATGAGTGAAATACCAAAACGGGGTAGGTCGCACACTATTCCCATGTGGCCACTCTGCACTAAAATACCATTAAAGGTGGTTGTTTTTACAGTCACGAGCAGTCACTTTCAGGGTCTATATCTCACTCGTTCTAAGTCGGATCGCTCCCAAATTTGGTCAGCATGTTTGTCTCATCAAGATGAGCAATTAGATATGTGATACACCCCGTGACAACGCCCTAGCCAAGAGAAAAATTAAATGAAAGTCCCTTATCCGTGAAGGAAGCTACAAAAAATTCAGCAGCAGCACGCCTCATTCGAGCAGCCAGATGATGACGCTCGCATACTCCATCGACACGAAACCAATTGCATTATGTGTGTGAGGTCTGAAGCTATCTCTGGTTCGATCCTCTCGCATGATGAATGGTTGGATTTCACACACGAAGGCATCAAAGATGCTCTAAATTTCGATCACCAGATTTTAAGATTTTGGTCAAAAACTCAAGAAGAAAAAATCTTCATCCGAACACAAAATTAAGCTACATATGTTGCAATGTGATCGTGACGGCATGCTCAATGTGATTCAATGTAGAAGTCACGAAGAAACATCAAGGAACGAGCACACAATAAATCTGAAGTTTTCAAGATTCATCCAAAATTCAAGTCTCTTGATCATGGCTCAAAAACACGATTCAGGGCTCGAAGTTGGTATCAAATTAATCGCCATGTGGAGGTCTAAAAGAAAAAAATAATCTTTTGATTAAATGGGAATCAGAACGACCCCGGGTCTGCCACGAAAGATCACGCAAGTTCTCAAGCAGCAGCAGGGATTGTTTTGAAATTCCACACATTGCTAGGCAGGGGCAAAACAATCCTTTTACACCAATTTTTAGAATTTCTTTAAATTCAAATAAAGTGTAATAATTTTCATTTCTAGGTAGTTTTTGAGTATACACCCATGCTTTAGCCCAATTCTATATAAACAGGCAATGCCTCACTGTAAAAGGACGGATTCATTCTTCTTGGATCAATCAATAAAATTCTGAATTTTTCTTAAGCTTGTGGGTACCTCTTAGATAAAGAGAGAGAGAGAAAGGAGAGAGAAGAAAAGGGCTGGTACCCTTCAGGTAGGTAACTTTCTCTCTCCTCCCCACTTCCTCTCTCCTCCCCTCTTTCTCATCTTTATATCTTTCTCTCATCTTCTCGTCTCTATCTCTTTCTCTCTCTTCATCTCGTCTCTCTTTCTCTCTCGTTCTCATCGTTATCTCCCTCCATTCTTCATCTAATGCAGTCATTAAAGCATAACACCGGCTGAATTTCTCTCTCTCCTTCTCTTCTATTGCAATCGGTGAAGCCTAACGTTGGCTGAATTTCTCTCTCTCCTTATTTTCTGTTGCAGTTGGTGAAGCCTAACACCAGCTAGATTTCTCTCTCTCCTTCTTTTCTATTACAGTCGGTGAAGCCAAACACTGGTTGAATTTCTCTCTCTCCTCTTTTGTTGCAGTCGGTGAAGCCTAACACCAGCTGGATTTCTCTCTCTCTTTGTTTCTGCTGCAGTCAGCAAAGCCTAACGCTGGCTGGATTTCTCTCGCCTTCTCTTCTAATGCAGTCGATGAAGCCTAGAGTCGGCAGAATTTCTCTTTCCTTCTCTTATGTTGTAATCAGTGAAGCCTAACACCAGCTGGATTTCTCTCTCTCCTTTTGTTGCAATCGACGATGCCTATCACTGGCTGGATTTCTCTCTATCATTCTCTTCTACTGCAGTCGACGAAGCCTAGCACCAACTGGATTTCTCTCTCTCCTCTCTTCTATTATAGTTAGCGAAGCTTAGCGCTGGCTGGATTTCTCTCTCACCTTCTATTCTAATGCAGTCGGGGAAGCCTAGCGCCGGCTAGATTTCTCTCTCTCCTTCTCTTCTGTTGTAGTCGGTGAAGCCTAGTGCTGGCTGGATTTCTTTCTCCCTCTCTTCTATAATAGTCGATGAAGCCTAGCATCGACTCAATCTTCTCTCTTCTTTTGACACAGTTGGTAAAGCCTAACACCCACTGCATCTTCTATCTCTTCTTCTGAGACAGTCGATGAAGCCTAGCACTAATGGCATCTTCTCCCTCTTCTTCTGACACAATCAATGAAGCCTAATGCTGACTGCATCTTCTCTCTTCTCCTGACACAATCGATGAAACCTAGCGTTAACTGCATCTTCTCTCTCTTCTTCTAACACAATCGATGATGCCTAACGTCGATTTCATCTTCTCTCTCCTCTCTTATGTATAACACAATCGATGAAGCCTAACACAGACTGCCTCTTCTCTCTCTACTACTCTATATAACACAGTCGGTGAAGCCTAACATCGACTGCATCTTCTCTCTCTTTTCCTCTGTATAATACAGTCGACAAAGCCTAGCACTGATTGTTTTTTCTCTCTCTTCTCCTCTATATTACATCGTCGACGAAGCCTAGCGCCGACTGCATCCTCTCTTTCTTCTCCTCTGTATAACACAGTCGATGATGCTTAGCACTGACTACGTATTCTCTCTCTTCTCCTCTGTATAACGCAATCCGTGAAGCTTAGTGCCGACTGTGTCTTCTCTCTCTTCTCCTCTGAATAACACAGTCTGTGAAGCCTAGCACTGACTGCATTTTCTCTCTCTTCCTTCTAAACACAATCTACAATGCCTAACATCGACTGCATCTTCCTTCCCTAACCAATGATGTCAAACGAAGTTAGCCACTATTGTCCTAGAAACTTGCTTAGGGGGGACCGCTTCAGCCCACTTAGAAGTAATTTGTTACAGCTAGAATGAAAACATGACCATTGCCAAAGGACGGTCAGTAGTCCCTATAATGTCCATACCCCATTGTGGGAAGGGGCATGATGCTACTGCAGGGTGTAACGGCTTTGGAGGTTGGTGACAAGGCATGAGTGTATTTGGCATACTTGGCACTTTTTTGCCTAATTTAAGGAATCCGTGATCATGGAAGGCCAATAGTATCCAAACCTGTATATTCGTTCATAGAGCTTAGGACCAGACTAGTGTAATCCACAAATGCCTAAGTGGACTTCTTCTAGCACCTTATTTGCTTCTTGGACGTCCACACATCTAAGAAGAATACCATCAACCGTTTGAAGAGAGCATCTCCTTCAAGGAGGGTATACTTGGTAGACATTCGACATACACTATTGCATTTGGCACGATATTTTGAGAGTCTACCATGTTTTAGGAACCTAATGATAGGTTCTCTCCAGTCCTCTACCTACTCAATTTCTGTGTCAAAGAATTCTTGTTCTCGGTTTCGAGCCTTAGTTCCTTGACTTCGTTCCATTTCTTGTTCAGTATTAATTACTTCTTTAGCTAATATAAGTGCTTCAAATGGATAGGGAGGGCACTTGGTAAAGATATTTCTGTCATCATCCGTGTCTACCTCGGTTCTTAGTTCGATGTGTCTCCTTGCTGCCACCCAAACCAGCGTGGGTCTTGATGAGGACAATTGAATTGTAGCATCGACTTTTGCAAGTGTGTCTGCCTGTGAGTTTAGCCTCCTGGGGATGTGACTTAGGGATATGTCCTCAAACTGAGCCATATATGATTTTGCAGTATCGTGATAAGGCTTGCGAGTGTCTTTCCTCACATCAAATATTCCTTTGAGCTGGCGAATAACCAACTGAGAGTCACCATAGATCTTGAGCTGCTCCACGTCTAGGTCGAAGGTTATCTGCAACCCAATTATAAGGGCCTGATATTCTGCCTCGTTGTGAGATTTGATCTCGACAAGATAGAAAGAAAGTGGCAATATTCCTTCCTTCGGGGTTAGGAATACCACTCTGGCACCTCGGTCTGATTGGAAGGCCCTGTCGAAGTACAATTCCCACACATGAACAAGCTCAACACAAAATACTTCTTCATCAGGGAGGTCGTCTCCGCTGGTATGGGATGTGCTGCGAGAAAATCTGCCAAGGCCTAACCCTTGACGGCCTTTTGTGAGACATATGTGATGTCAAATTCCATCAATAATAATGCCCATTTAGCAAGACGTCCTGACAAGCACGGGCATTTCATGAGAAACTTTACAGGCTCTGCTTTTGATATGAGTTTCACTTCATGACCAAGCAATTAATGGCAGAGTTTTTATACCGTGAAAATTAGGGCCAAGCACATCTTCTCTATAGGGGCTAATTCTTCTCGGTCCATTGCATCCTGTGACTGAGATAGTATAGTGTTGTTTCTTTCCCCTCATCATTATTTTGTGCCAACAATGCCCCGAGTGACTCGTCCAGAGCGGTTATGTACAGGATGAGAGGTTTTCCCAACACCAGTGTAGAGAGCATTCGAGGGTTGAGCAGATAATGCTTGATGTCATCAAGGGCTGCCTGACATGCTTCATCCCAGATGAATGGAGTATACTTCTTCAGTAGATGCGTAAGGGGTTTACAGTGACCTGAGAGATTTGAGATGAACCTGTAGATGTATGCTAGCTGCCCTTGGAGAGAGCGTAACTCTCGCAACGTGGTTGGCGACGGTATTTCTTAACCTCAAGAACTTTCCTAATCGCATGCCAAATGCACATTTCAGCAGGTTCATTTTAAGTTGATGAAGGCGTAAACGCTCATGTACCTTTTCAAGGTCTTTCATAAAAGAATCCTTCTCCTCGGATTTTACCACCAAATCATCTACATAACACTCCACCTCTTTGTGCATCATGTCTTTGAAGATGGTTGTCATTGCTCTTTGGTATGTGGCACCAACGTTATTTAATCCAAAAGGCATCATCGTGTAACACAAGACCCCTTTTGGAGTTAAGAGTGCAGCAGCTTCTTCATCTTCAAGCACCATCCATATCTAATTATACCCGAAGTACCCATCCATGAAGGAAAATATTTGACAGTGAGTCGTTGAGTTGACGGGCATCTCAGTGAATGGCAATGGGAAGTCATCATTGGGATAGGCGGTATTAAGGGCGCGAAAGTCAATACATACCCTAATTTGGTCTTTCTTCTTCTTAACTGGAACGATGTTTGCTAGCCATTTCGGGTACTTGACTTCACAAACGAAGTCTACTTGTCTGAGTTTTATCACCTCGACGTCTATCAGCATTTCGAGGTCGGGCCTAAACCTCCTTGATTTTTGTTTGACAAGTTTGACAGATCGATGCCTAGGCGATGAACGGCAACTTGAGGGTCTAAACCAGGCATCTCATGCTAATGCCAAGCAAAGATGTCTCTGTTTGCTCACAAGACAGTAGTGAAATTTTCTTTTTCTTCCAAAGATGTTTCCCCTAGATTTATTTCTTCGAGTTCGTTAGCAGTAGCTTGACTGCCTTCTTCCCATTCTTTTGGGGCTTCTTGCAACTCTTCCACCTTGTCTTCAGATGTCTTTTCATTAACCTCAAGTGCAGAGACCCATGATCCTAACATCTTTGCCTCCAATAGGACTTCAGAGTAGGTGATGATTTTTACACCTTTCTTGAACCAAGGGACAGAAATGTGGAAGGCCTGTCGAGCTGCAAGAGCTTGTTTTGAATGTTACGGGGGCTTAGAGATTCAGCGATTATGGTGCGATAAGTGTCCTCGTACGAAGCACATGACCTTTGCACGGGTGCCTCATAGACTTGTACCATGTGGCAAGCTTCCTGAGAATAAAAACTCTGACCCCTTGATTCTTTCAGTCTCTACTCAAAGTCGGGCTTAGGGGGCCATTGAGGTTTCTTTGGATTTGACTTTTTGTGCTTCTTCGAAGAGGAAAGTTGTGCTTTGGTTCGGGCTGCTAAGGCATCAACAGCTGCTAAGAATCCTACTTTCTGGGCCAATGTCTTTTTCAACCGCTTCCATTGTGTCCTGATTATATTGGATCCTTTAATTGCTTAGTCAAGGGCCTCGAAATCTAGACATGTCAAGGCTATACCTATAAGACACAATGAAGAGGAAGGATGAGAAGTAGAAGAAGAAGAAGGAGGAGGAGGAGGGTCAGAAAGTGGGGGACTTCTAAGGTCATTCCCCTCATCAGACCGATCTGGAGCTTTTTACGTCATCACCAGGGTTGGACGTATGCAAGAGGTCTTTTAGGTCTTTCCCTTGATTAGACCGTTGGGAAGTGCTTTTAACGTCGTCACCCTCATTAGAGGTGCTCTGAGTGGAAGATGACTCTGCGAGGTCCTCTTGATGAGAAGGAAGGAGGATAGTGTCAGGGATGAAATCAAATAAATTCGACAGTGGGGGAAGGCCTAAGAAATTCCTGCTCAACTGGTGGTTGAGCTGTCTTGTTTCTCCGGCATGCAGCCTTTAGTGCCCGTCTCTTTCTGGTTTTCTAAGGTGGTGCTTGATTCGTCCCGCTAGGCTTGTGAACAGCCCTAGCTTAACGAACTGCTTCTCGTTTTAAGGACTTGAGTCTGCATTGCTCGTGGTGGACTATCCATGGATGGGAAGTTCAGGTTCAGCAGAGTCTGAATCATTATTAGGAAGGTCTTGTGTTGGGAGATCCTCTTCTTGCACTAATGGAGCAGTGGCTTGGGGATCACATACAGGAATGTTGTAAAACTCCTGACATTCCCGCATTCTTTGCGAATATATCATGGAAATTAGTGGATTCCCACAAGTAGTGGCCCCGTATTTGGTGATACGAGCATCAACGGTCCTCAGTCCCCTGAGCAAGGTGTCGAGGCTGCCTTGCGGGCTTCGATGTGATTAGGCCTTCCAGAAGCATTATAACAAAGAAGGCGTAAAGGATAGCAGGAGCTTCGTCTTCCTCTTGAATGGTTACTGCATGAGAGGCTTCGGGCCCCGAAGGCCTTCTTTGAGTTTTTGAGCTTTGTCTGACCCTTCTGAATCAAGGCCTCGATAATATCTTTTCGTGTGTAGCAATCATCTGTGGGATGATTAATCCTTCTATGGTAAGCACAATAATTCACTTGAGTGTCAAGCCCAGCTTGTTGAAGGAACTTGGCTTTTAGAAGCTCGATCATATTTTGTTTCAATAATAACCAAAACAGTGCATTGACCCATTCCTTCTCAAAGGGGTAGACCTTGTTCCAAGGCTTGGTGAAATAATCATTCCAATTAAGATTCGCCGACGGGGGTACTCGATTGTACGGCTGTTCTCACTTGCCTGACTGAGGCGTTGTCTTGTGCTCACCCCTTTAGAGAGGTCCAAAGTTTGGGAGGGAGTTTTCTTTGGATCAGTGACTATGACGACTGCACTGATGACTCCTTTCATTTGGTTGCCCCTGATGTTGTTTTGAGAACTACCATTGCCTTGATTTTTCTCTGAGCTTGCAGACGATTGTCGTGACCCGTCGTGGTGGCATGATAGACTTTCTATGTAGATTGATTTAGAGATTAGCTCTGACATGGAAGTCGGATTAGAAGTCTCGACATGTAGAGCAAATTCAAGTCACATGTTCCGCGCAAAAGTCTGAACTGCTTCCTTCTCAGGCATAGGACTTGGATGGCGAGCGGCTAAATTTCTCCATCTAGATATGAACTGGTCCACGGGCTCATCGGAATTATGAGTCAGGGTGAGAAGCTCGATGGTTTGAACTTCTCTTTCGACCTCGTAGAAGCGCTGATAGAACAATTTCTCCATTTCCTCCCATGTATGTACCGAGTTCGGGGGAAGTCGAGCATGCCACTGAAAAGCTGGGCCGTCAAGGCTTTCAACACACTGATGAAGGAGAAGTCTCCCATCAGCAGCTGTCTCTCGACTTGCTGCCTGAAAGTAGGTGATATGCTGATTCGGGCACGTGGTCCCATTGAATAGGGGAAACTTCCCTTTCTTGTAATCTGAGGGAAACGACACCTGGTCAATATATGAAGGGTACGGCCTTTGATAAGGTATTGCACCATGTATCTCCAATATTTGCCTGTTCTTAAAGTTATGGGTCACCATAGCATCAATGTTTGCTTGTGAGACAGGGTGAGGGATAGAATTGTCTTGTGAGGCAGAGGGAAGGGGCTGCCTTGGAGGTGCACCATCAGAGTGATGGGAATTGACCTCATGGTTAGCTGATTGGAGTGCAAGGTCTATACGATTGATCTTTTCCATCATCGCATGCACCATATCCACAAACTTGTTCATGCGGTCTTCTTGTGAGTCATGTTCATCTATAACCATCACGCTGACTGTTTTCTTCAGGGGGTCAACACTAGCTGTGGTTGAGGCCTTGCGAGCTTGATGGGTCGCACGGAGCAGATCAGTCAGCAGAGGGTCAACGTGCCATGACTGAACTCGACTTTTTTATGCCAATCGTGTGAGGACCTGTTCTTGATGGTCTTGGGACCATGGCTGACGAGGGGCTGGGTCACTTTTTACAACATTAACCACAGTGCAGGGCTCATAGAGCTTTTCTTCAGGCTTCATCATCTGAAGAGGGTAGAAGGGGTTTAGGTGAAGAGGGTCATCAAAGTTCGTTACCCTGATCGCCTCGTTAACTTGCTTGGTGTGAATTGGTAGACGCCTATCGCGTTTAGCCTTGAGGTTTTGATGGACCTCATGTCAAACTGCGATCGGAACTACGGCTAGTCGGCTCTTCTTGCATAAGAGAGAGTTATCTCCATTAGGTGCAGCAAAGGATGAGGACCAGGGAGTGGAGTCATCTTAGACTGGGGAGGATGAAGGACTCAATCTTCCATCAGGTTTTTACCCCGAGCTCTCTGGTAGGCTCCAGAGTCATGAGCAAAATGACGAGGCTGGCTCAGGATGGTACTCTTAGGGAAGGTCTTCAAGTACCAAGGCTGAATGTGCTTACTCGAAGAAGAAGGAGCAGGCAAAACCATGCTTGACTCATGAGGACACCTGAGTTGAGGGCGAGGGGCTGTCTAAAATGGTGACGCATGTGCACCCCTTGAAGAAGGATCACGGGTGACCTGGGGGTCATCTCGGGCTCGAGGAAGTGGTCTAGCCTTAGGAGGTAGAGGATACGAGCGAGTGTCTGTAAGGGAACAGGTGGACGTCTGCCCCATACAGGGTGCGCTTGTGTGTGCTCAGTAGGAGGATGAGGAGGTCGTCTCCTGTGTACTCGAATTGACGTAATGACGGCGTTGCCCGGAGCAGTGAGATGCATGTGAGCAGCGTGTGCCGGACCTGACCCTGAGAGGTCTAATTTTCGATGTTGACTCGAGGTAGCACAAGGGTTGCCCTGAGGTGTGGCTCAAGTGGGTGACCCATGAGCCTTGTTGTGTGTGTGAGGGGTGGAGGCCGCAGGGTCTCCGCCTCTATATGTTGAGCCCTTAGGGATAGACACTCGTTGTGGTGCAGGAATGTGGGGGTTAGCCTTGTGGCGACCCAAAGATGCAATGACAACTTGCTCGGCATACCTTGGCAACGCGACCGACAAAAGACTTGTAGGTGGCTGGGTTCATACTGTGAGCGGTGGCATGTGCGCCGCCTATGCAGGGTGCCTTGGTGGAGGTTCTACTAGAGCACGGAGAAGTGGAGTTAAGGATTTTTAAGTCCCTCCTCATGCCAATCTAGGTTAAGACCTAAGAGCTAGACCCGGGGTCTTTGCTCAAAAGAAGGGTTGAGAACGAAGTTAAAGGAACTTGTTCCCTGAGGACATTTGCGAATGCAGGGAACAAAAAATCCCTGATTCGGATGAATGGGTTACAGAACCAACAAGCCATAAGTAATGTGTGAATACAAAAAATAAAAGGAGAAACTTAAAAAAACAAGTACGATATGACTAAGGGGTAGTAAGTCCCCAGTGGAGTCACTAAGATAGTTAGATGCCTCGATCTCGCCATCTAGATCTAGATGATCGGGCGGCACTCGTCTTGGGTTTCGGGGAGACCGGGACTTTTGTGATCACTCTCTCGAAAACCTCGTTTGAAAACAAGGGAAGTTATTACCAACTGATGAGAGAGGAATTTAAGGTGGGTTTGGGACTTACTCGGGCTGGCTCATGTGGACGCCCTCTTAGATCACGAAGAAAACCTCCAGTAATAAAACTGGTTCGAAATCGCCTCCCATGGCTTGTATTCTCCATTTTTCTGCAATCACACATATATGGAAAATATTATAAGACAGGTGGGTCAACAGACCTCATCTTGCCTCTTTGGTTAACGTATACAAGCATGCACATTCAAAAGAAGAAGAGAAGAATGAGAGAAGAGAGATGGGGGAGAGAAGAATTTGACCAGGCGAGGAGATCAATACAGTGATAAAGCTGATGAGTAATTGGCTTAACGTGGTAGTAAAATGGGCTCGATAACTCAGACCGGCTTAACAGGATTACTACTAGACGTTAATATCGATACTCACTAGCTAGACACGATGGTTAGTCTGTTGTGGCAATAAAGCTAGCACAGTAATTTCGGCACAACAACATTACGACTAGACGACAGGACTATCATGATAGGCTAATAATAAAAATAACAGATATCATAAAGAAAAAACATCAGAAGAGTAAGATAAGAGAAGAAGAGATAAGAAAGGAGTGAGAAGAGAAAGAAAGAAGAAGAAGAATATGAGGGAAGAGAGAAAAACACAGACAGCGCTAAGCGCCGCTGACTGTATTAAGCAAAGATGAGGAAGAGGACTCAGTCGGCACTGAGTGTCGCCGATTGGGTTAGATAAAGAAGAGAGAGGTAACGTAGTCAGCACTAAGCGTCACCAACTGTGCTAAACAGAGAAGAAAGAGAAGATGCAGTCGACGCTAAGCTTCATCGATTGTGTTCGACGAGAAGAGAGAGACGATGCAATCGACGCTTGGCTTCGTCCATTGTGTTGGATGAGAAGAGAGAGAGGATACAGTTGACATTGAGTTTTACCGGCTGTGTTAGATAGAGAAGAGATAGAAGATGCAGTCGGCATTAGGCTACACCGACTGTGTTAGATGAGAAGAGAGAGGATGCAGTCGACGAGAAGAGAGAGACGATGCAATCGATGCTTGGCTTCGTCCATTGTGTTAGACGAGAAGAGAGAGAGGATACAGTTGACATTGAGTTTTGCCGGCTGTGTTAGATAGAGAAGAGATAGAAGATGCAGTCGGCATTAGGCTACACCAACTGTGTTAGATGAGAAGAGAGAGGATGCAGTCGATGAGAAGAGAGAGACGATGCAATCGCCGCTTGGCTTCGTCCATTGTGTTTGACGAGAAGAGAGAGAGGATACAGTTGAAATTGAGTTTTGTCGGCTGTGTTAGATAGAGAAGAGATAGAAGATGCAGTCGGCACTAGGCTACATCAACTGTGTTAGATGAGAAGAGAGAGGGGATGCAGTTGGTGTTAAGCTTTACCGACTGTGTTAGACGAGAAGAGAGAGAAGATGCAGTCGGTGCTAAGCCTCATCGCCTATGTTAGACGAAGAGTAGAAAGAGAGATAGAGATGAGAAGAAGAGAGAGAGATAAAGATGAGAAGGAGGGAGAGAAAGAGAGATAGAGATGAGAAGAAGAGAGAGAAAGAGAGATAGGGTTGAGAAGAAGAGAGACAAAGAGAGATAAGGATGAGAAGAGAAGAGAAAGAAAGAGAGGAGATAAAAAGAAAGAAGAGGAGAGAGAAAGAGGGGAGGAGAGAAACAGTGAAGGAGAGAGAAAGGGACGGAGAGAGAAAGAGGGGAGGAGTGAGAAAGTCACCTTACTGAAGGGTATCGACCCTTTTCTTCTCTCTCCTGTCTCTCTCCAAGAGGCACCCACGAGTTCAAGAGGAAATTAAAATTTTATTGATCATTGTGTGAAATGAACCGAAGGTGCTTTACAATTTGGCATTGCGTACTTATATAGAAATGGGCTAAAACATGGGTGTATGCCCAAAAACTACCTAGAATTGAAGATAATTACAATTTAATTGAATTAAAAAAAATTCTAAAATTTGGTGTAAAAGGACTATTTTTCCCGTGCCTAACAATGTGTGGAATTTCATAACAGTCCCTGCTGCTGCTCCAGAACTTGCGTGATCTTCCACGATGGATTTGGGGTTGTTCTAATGCCTATTTGATCGAACAATAGTTATTTTCTTTTGGCGCTCGTCATGGCGATCGATTTGATATAAACTTCCAACAACCATGAATCATGTTTTTAAGCATCGGTCATGAAACTTGAAATTTGCTTGAATCTTAAAAACTTTGGATCAAATGTTTCTTCGTGATTTCTTCACTGAATCACACTGACCATGCCGTCAAGATCACGTTGCAACAAACAGAGCTCGATTTCGTGTCTCGACGAAGATTTGGTCGTCTTGTGTTTTTGCCTGAAATCATAAAATCCGGTAGCCGAAATTTACAGAAGCTTTGACACCTCCATGTGTGAAATCCAACCATTCATCGTACGCGAGGTTCGGACCAGAGATGACCACGGACCTTATGCACATAATGCAATTGGTTTCGTGTCCATCGCATATGCGAATGTCGTGATTTGGTCTAAGGAGTGTGGCGTGCTGGTGTTGAATTTCCTGCAACTTCCTTCATGGATCAGCAACTTCTCTCCAGTTTTTCTCCCTGCTCAGGCATCATCACGGGGCGTACCACCTATCGAAATGCTCATCTCGATGAGACGAACACGCTCAAAAAATTTGAGCACGATCCGACTCAGATCGAGTGAGATATAAGCCCCAAAATTCACTGCTCGTGACTGTGAAAACAACCACCTTTAATGGTATTTTGCTTCAGGGTGGCCACACAGGAATAATGTGCGGCGTACCCCTTTTCAGTATTTTACCCATAACTTTGTCTCGGAGTGCCTAATTAACCCGAAACTTGACCCATACGGGTTTTCGACAGTTTCGGATCCAATGGCAGTGGTCCCACAGCTGTTTGACACAAAAAAAATATAGTTCTAGTTATATGGTCCATTTTAGGGTGCTAGAGGCCAGTTTTTCAAAAATTATTTCTTTGTGTTCACTGTCTTAGACATGTGTGATCATAATGAAACTTGGCAGGTGGCCTTATGGAGTGATGATGAAGATCTTTACCAATTCTAGAGAAATTCTGAGACTGTCAAAATTTCTACTTATTTTGTAGTCTTTATTGACCTGCTTCCTTCGCATCAGGGACCAAGGTGCTGAAAAATGCATTCAAACACCCATGAGCTATGGAGTTCCATCTTTTTCCTTAGGGTGTCATACTTGTCCCCTAGTCCCCAGTGAAGTCTGCTTCTCCATCTAAAGCTGTTGCTCGTTTTAACCATTTTTTTTTTATCCCCAAGGGAGTCAGATTGCTATCCACGGACCTATTCCCCATGAAGTATCACCTACATCGCAACCCACCTAAGTGGTCTAGGTGCACGATCCTAAACTGTATGGTCCAAACTATATGACCTTAAATTGTAACGGAGGTCTAGTTGCATGACCTTAAACTGCATGGTCCTATTTGCATGACTTTAAGCTGCATAACCACGATCCAAGCTAGATGACCTTAAACCATAGTGCGCATCCTGACCGCACGACATTAAACTGCTTTGCCCAGGTCCAGGAGGCATGACTTTAAGAATGCCCCCACACATGCGCACACGCCCTTTACGTGTATCTTCATGCACGTCTTCCCTAACTGACTCGTTCGTGTGCATGCACCACCTTCATCATTTCCCCGGTGAATCCATTTACTTCATCATTGTTATTCATCATTCCCCAGTGAGTCTCACCCATGCTCGCAAAATGGCAAACCATCCCACCATTCATACTCGTCATAAGCTAGTGGGTCACCACTTTTCATCTTCCATTCATACATCTTCCACTTTTCATAGGTGGTCTCATGCGATCTCCCCGAAGTGAGTCAAACCCACCACCACCCTCACTCCATGGCCTCTACAGACTGTCATCCATCCCCATCATGGTTCAACTGTAAAACCCTAAACTATAGCGCACGTCCTGGTCGCATGACGTTAAAAGGCTTCGCACAGGTCCCAAAGGCATGACCTTAAACACACCTTCACAAAAAAAAAGAGAAAATAATGGGCATGGTGTATACCTGGATAAGAATACACCATGGGTATAAATCACGAACTATATGGTCACAAAACCATAAGTAAAAGAGTTTCATGAAAACAAAAACCCGAGCATGGTGAAAACCCCAAAAGTGCACCGCGAGCAAAAACGGATGTAAAGGGTGGACATGGCCGCAAGGTCATGTGTAAAAGAGCCAAAAAATAAAAGAGGTTGGTGAAAACCGTCTTTACGGCGCCACTTCCCCAGTCCAGGTGAAACCCGCAAAGGGCGCTTGGACCAATAAAGTAGGTTGATGCAACATCATAGCCTCAGCCGGTACCCAATTGCCAAATAGGCACCATTCTGGCTAATGAGGTCCACACAAAGTCCTCAGCTGTCAGGATCCAATCAACAACACAAGATGGCTCACTTGGGAGTGAAAGCCTCACAAGATCTTCTAAACACCAAAATCAGAAAGAGTCCTTGAGGATGAGGACGATGACCGAAAGATCCCTCCAAAATAGAAGGGAGTTCTTGAGGTGATGAACCATTGATCCCTCAAATTAAAAAAGAGTTTCTGAGAGTAAGGGCGATGAACAATAGATCCCTCAAAATAAAAAAGAGTCTTTGAGGGTGGGGACGATGACAGAAAGATCCCTCAAAAGTGATAAAGACGCTCACGAAGGCAAAAAACAGACAAAGCCAGGGAGGAAATTGCTAGAGACTTCAGGGTGATGCCTTGCCAAAATCCCTCCCTAGCCGACAGGCCTAGACGATCGGGACAGGCCAACAAAAAGTCCCCGACTGGACCCAGCAAGATGAGGGCCCAGAGAGGTACCTTGATTGTCAAAAGCAAACCTGGTGTAGCAGCAAACAACGTCGACCAAAGGCTCATAGCACTTGGCTGCCAGATAGGCTTGATTCTGACCAACAAGGTCCACATAAAATCCTCTACTGCCAGAATCACAAATAGTCCCTTGAGGGTGAGGAATTCTACAAGATCCCTGAAAGTCTCTTCTCCCCCTAAAGTCTCCATGGATGGACTTGTACATTGCATCAAAATTTTTTACCATCCTAATTATAGCATTGAGTGGATCTCCTTGGTGTTCACGTGGTCCTATGACTAAGAAGAAAAAAGAAATAAAGCCAGAGGAAATTTTCCAAATGTTTTCCTTCTCGCTTCTCTCGAAGAACAACATTCGGCGAGGCATGCAGTTTGAAGACATTTTTCAGCACCATGGGTCCCCGACACGGAATAAAAAGAGAAGAGTGTCAATAAAGCCTGACAGACACTGGAAATTTTGACAGTCTCGGGATGGCCCCAGAACAGATCAAGATCTTCATAAGCACTCCAAAAGGTCTCCTGCCAAGTTTCATCGCGTTTCAACATCTCTAAGGCAGTGCAGACAGAGAAACAGTTCTGATAGAATTAACCTCTAGTACCCTGAAATGGAACCCTATAACTGGAAGCCTACTTTCAGAGCATCAAACGACCATGGACCACCGCCATTGTATCCGACATAGTGGAAATATTAGGGTACAGTTATGGGTAAAATATCAAAACACGAAGAGCCACACACTATTCATGTGCGGCCACCCTACAACTAAACTCCATTAAAGGGGCAGTTACACACAGTGACTTGCAATGCTCATATCTCACTCATCTAAGGTCGGATCGTGCTCAAACTTGTTGAAACATGTTCGTCTCGTCGAGACGAGCTTTTCGATATGTGGCACGCGTCGTGACGATGCCTGAGTAAGGAGAAAAGCTACAAAGAAGTTGTCGATTCGTGAAGAAAGTTGCAGAAAAATCAGCAGCGACACACCTTGCTCGAGTGGCCAAATCACGACGCTCGGAAGCCTGATCGATGTGAAACCACCTGCATCGTGTGTTTAGGTTCCATGGCTATCACTGGTCGAATTTCGTACATGAAGCCGATGGAGTGACTGCAAATTCCGGTGCTGGAATTCCAGATTTTGGTCAAGACTCCAAAGATGCAAAATCTTTGTTCGAGCATGAAATCGAGCTGCGTTAGTTGCCACGTGACTGTGACGGCATGCTCAGTGTAATAGAGTGAGAAAATCATGAAGAAACATTAAAGAATGAGCACACTATCGATCCAAAATTTGTAAGATTCATCAAAATTTCAAGTCCCATGATCGTGACCTAAAAACACGATCCATGGCTCGAAGTTGGTATCAAATTGATTGCCATGCCGAGCCCTACAAGAAAACAATCATCGTTTGGACAAATTAGCACCAGTTCAACCCCATATCATTCATGAAAGATCACAAACGTTCTAGGGCAGCAGCAGGGACTGTTATGGATTTTACCCAATTGTTAGGAAGGGGCAAATCAATCATTTTGTACTTTATTGTATTATTTTATTTAATTCAATTAAATCTTATTTTTCAGTAATAAGGTTTAATTTTGATCAATCAACAAATGTTTGAGCAAAACTTTATATATATCACGTACTATCATTGTACGAGGACAAAATTTTGCTTAATAAAATTTTCATCTCTTCTTATTGTTGGGTCAAGGTTTGACAGAGTAAGGAAGGAGAGAGAAAATTTTATGTCGGTACCCCTGGGATTAAGGTAAATCTCTCTCTCTTCTCTTCTTTCCTCTCTTCTTCTCTCTCTTCTTCTCTTTCTTCTACTTCATTTGAGTTTTCCTTAGAGGCCATGCACGGCAGTGGCAATGCCGTGCATGCCTATTTCTTTCTTTCCTTTCCTATGGTTTCGCAAGTTGTGCCTGGCGATGGCAGTGCCATATGCAAGTTTCTTTCCCCCTATCTTCAATCGTCTCTATCTCTCACCGAAGTTCATAGATGACGCTCTTCATCATTGCTCGTAGGCATATCCTCGGCGTCCCGCATAAGCGCAGACGACGATGCATATTTCCCCATAGGAGTTTCATCCTGTTGCGTGCCTATCACAGACGGCGATGCATATCGCCGCCCACCAAGGGTTGCAGTAATACCTATTGTCATCCTTAAGCTTCTCTTGAGTCCCGTGCCTATCGCAGAAGATGATGCCTATCACTGCCCGCAATGGGTCACGGTGATGCCTATCGACATCCATGAGCTTCTCTCTTACGCCCTATGGCTATCGTAGATGGTGATGCCTATCTCCACCTGTGAAGGGCCGCGACAATGGCTATCGCCTTTCGCAGGCATTTTTCTTATGCTCCGTGCCTATCGCCATCCATGAGCTTCTTTCGTGCGCTCGGTGCCTATCGTCGTCCACAGGCTTCTCTCGTGTCCCCCTCCTATCGTCGTGCACTTCACAAGAAGCTATCGCCCCTAGCGGAGGGATGTACTGCCTTCTCATATTACCAACGGCGATGCCTAATGCTGTCTAAAGTTAGCTGCTCCCCCCTTTTGCCGTGAGCAGTAGTCTCCAATGCCGTCCAAGGGCCGCGACACTATTACTCCACGGTCGTGGGTCGTACCTCTTCGTCGTCTCGTGCCTTCTTTTCATTCTCTTTTCTTCTCATTTCTCCTCATTCTTGCTTGACTAAAGGATAGACTCAGTTTAGCACTGTCATAGCGGTTTGGCTGTCGAGCAGTATTGCACGACTGGTCTCGAGTACCATGCTCATCTTGCTGCCACACTAGATTAGGACAGTCCTATCGACCTTGGTTTCGAGTAGTATTGTTGTCATGCCGATCTAAGTTATCGTGCCTGTCTTGCTACCACTTCGAGTCGGTCACTGTATCGGTCCAGCTATCATGCTAGCCTCGTCCCCTTATCAAGTCCTCTTCTCATTTCTCTCTTTATTTAAATCCCCTTCTTCGTCACCCTAATTTCTCACCGTCTTTGTCATACGAATATGAATTGCCCTATGACAAGGGTGGGTCCTTCAGCCCACTTGTCTTACAAGTTAACCATGATAGTGTTGTGAAGAAATAAAGGAGATTGCAGGTCAAGGGAGGCGATTTCGATCCAGTAGAAGCAGCTGAGGGGCTTTCCATCATGATCTAAGAGGGTGCCCGTGCGAGTCAACCCAAGTAAGTCATGGACCCAGGTGATGTTAGTCCCCACCTAGCGAATAAAATTCCTCTCTCACTAATTGGTCACCTGCCCTTGTTCTGTAAACAAGGTTCTCAAGAGAGTGATCTCAAGTCCCGGGTCTTCTGAACCTGAGACACGTGTCACCTGATCACCTAGATCTGGGAGGCAAGATCGAGGCATCTGACCACTCAAACCAACCCAACATGACCCATCATCCATAGTCAATCATAGAAACTCATAATTAGCCTATGAACACTAGCCAATAAATATAGGAATCACGAATGTTGGTGTAGCTTATAAGTTCCCCCTCAAGAGTATATCACATAGGTAATGATGAGTACATACACATATTACCACAGTTCATGGGGACTCTCTCTTATGCACATGTATGCTATCCTCTTGGGCCTGCTTATAAAAATATTATTATTATGTATACATGCCATGCAGTATTTGTTGAGTATTTGGCCCTTGCCGTCATAGTCTTCCAATCTTACATAGAAGACTACCATCCTACTGACTAACAAATATGACCCTTAGGAATCTCTCCTACCTAAATGATAGATGACCCTACTATTGGGATAATGGCCTTTCTAAGGCCTTGACACCATTATTTTAGAGCAGTTATTCACGGTATGGGTGAACATGAACATTATGACTTGTCGGGTCTTCGTATATTGCGATCTGAAATGGAACTCTATAGAGTTATTGTTTATGATGAAAATCTGACAAAGTTTTCGATGAAAATCTCTTGAATTTTAACAGCTTAAATTAATTAAAAAGATGTAAATAAAGTGGTAGAGAAAGTGGGAAAGATTGAATTCAGATATGAGGCTAGATTTGCCCAGAAATGTGCAGATCTACTCTCAGATCTGTGGCAAAGCCAGCATGATCCAGACCACTAAAATATGATTTTTAAGACAAGTTAATCAATCAAAAATAAATAAAAGAAACAAAAGAGAAAAAGAAGAGGAAAGAGAAAGGAAGAAATAATTTCAAAGAGGTCCGGATGGCTCAGGATTCTCGAGCCTTCGAGGGCTCGCACCAATTAGAACCAGTTCTCTTTTCCTCTCTGATTCGGATGTTGACCAACATATCTCTAGTGTAAAGGGTTAGGGGGGAGGGGCGAGGGGCGAGGGGCGAGGGGGAGAGGCGAGGGGAAGGGGGGAGGGGCGCAGGGGAGGAGGAGGTGGAATGCGGGGGGGAGGGGCAGGAAATTTGCAGAGAGGGAACGAGAGCGAGTGTGAAGATTGGGGGTTTTAGAGCTAAATATCGGTAAGCATTAGATCGAGAGCAAACAAGGCAAAAAAAAAAAAATTCAGGTTCCCGTTCTTTGGGGTAGGAGCGATGTATTTTCATACCAAATTATGCGTAAATTTCCCTACGTAATAATGTTCACTTATCAAAGAAATTTAGATAAACATTAATTGAACTCAAACTTAGAGAGGGACAACAATCAACACAAAACATTCACCTTTCATTATGTGAGTTATTGCTTTTTTATGGGCTTTATTTATAAATTTCTCAAAAACCACCTCAACAACAAGTTACATGAACAACCTCTAACTTAAAGGAATTGTCCATTTTCACTACCATTTGTCCTTACCTCTACAAAATCACATATTGTTGTCCATGTTTTTTATACCCTTAATTGGTTCCTGCACTTGTCATGTTCCTCGGATTATTCACAAGTGGTATTCAAGCTTTGATTTTTACAACTTTAGCCATGGCTTATTTAAGGAGGGGGGAGGTGGGGGAGAGGGAAGGAAATTTACAAAGAGAGAGCGAGAGCGAGGGTGACGATTGGGGGTTTTAGGGCTAAAGATAGATAAGCATTGGACCCAGAGCAAACTTGGCCCAAACAAAAAAAAAAATTAGGTTCCCGTTCTTCCGGGTGTATTTTCATACCAAATTGTACATAAATTTCCCTACATAATAAAATTCTCTTATCAAAGAACTTTAGATAAACATTAGTTGAACTCAAACTTAGAGAGGGATGGCCACCAACTCAAAACACACACCCTTTCATTATGCGAGTTATTGCCTATTTATGGGATTTATTTATAAAGAGTTCACAAACCACCTCAACAACAAGTTACAAGAATAACCTCTTATGTAGAAATCAAACTTAGAGAGGGGGGAAAGGGGGAGGGGTCAGGAGGGGGGGAGGGGAGGAGGAGGAGGAGAGGGAGGAGGGGGAAGACTGGTGGGGTGGGGGGGAGGGGGGCAGAGGGAGAGGGTGGGAGAAGCATGGGGGGGATGGGGGGGGGAGGGGTGGGGGAGGGAAGGAAATTTACAGAGAGGGATCGAGAGCGAGAGCGAGTGTGAAGATTGAGGGTTTTAGGGCTAAAAATTGGTACGCATTAGACCAGGAGCAAACTTGGCAAAGAAAAAAGAAAATTCAGGTTCTTGTTCTTGTTCTTGTTCTTTCAGGTAATAGCAATGTATTTTCATACCGAGTTGTACGTAAATTTTCCCACATAATAACTTCCTCTTATCAAAGAACATTAGATAAACGTTCATTGAACTCAAACTTCGAGAGGGATGGCCATCAACTCAAAACACTCACCCTTCATTATGTGTGTTTTTGCCTATTTATGGGCTTTATTTATAAACAGTTCACAAACCACCTCACGAACAAGTTACATGGATAACCTCTTACTTGGAGGAATTGTTCATTTCCACTACCATTTGTCCTTACCTGTACAAACTCACAAATGTTTTTCCTTTTTTTTTATCCCCTTCATTGGGTTCTGTACTTGTCATGGTCCTCAGAGTATTCACGAGTGTTATTCAAGCTTTGATTTTTACAACTTTAGTCGTGGCTTATAAAGGGAAGGGGGGGGGGGGGGGAGATGCAAGGAAATTTAAAGAGAGGGAGCAAGAGTGAGTGTGAAGATTGGGGGTTTTAGGGCTAAAAGATCGATATACATTGGACCGGGAGCAAACTAGACCAAAAAAAGAAAACAATTATGGTTCTCGCTCTTCCAGGTAATAGAGATGTATTTTCATACCAAATTGTACATAAACTTCTCTACATGTTAATGTTCTCTTATCAAAGAACTTTAGATAAACATTAATTGAAGGGAAAATTACGTAAACCCCCCTCAAGTATACTAACAATGCAACTTACCCCCCAGCTAACCTTTCCTCTGAATGTTTTTCCCCACAATTACCTTTCCTCGCAAAAATGCCCCCAAGGTAAAACATTGTAATTTTTTGCATGGAAATGCCTTCCCTACAAAAGAAAAGGTCAATTTACTGTCCCAAGTAGCGTATTGTTGGACAGACCAATTCAACCGCTGAAGCGATGTGGCTCCAGAAGGTGTACTGCCGGAGCACGTATTTGTATTGCCAGAGCATTTGTCATTATTGTTGGAACAACCTATTCAACTGCCGGAGCAATGTGGCACCAAAAAGTGTACTGCTGAAGTGCGTCTTTGTACTGCCGGAGCATGTGTCCTCATTACCAGAGCAACCTCTTCAACCGTCGGAGCACTATGCCTCCAAAAGGTGTATTGCCGGAGCGAGTCCTTGCATTACCAAAGCTCGTGTCTTCATTGTCGGAGCGTTTAAATGAACTGCCGGAAAGCATGAGGAGAGAGTCATGGGCAAAACCACGAGGAGAGCGAGAGGGGTAGTTTAGGCTTGTTTTTCTTTTGTTTTGGATTGGGGGGGCTATTGTGAAGAAAGATGGTTGCGGGGAAAATAGTGACAGGAAATGTTAGCTGGGGGGTAAGTTGCGTAGATAATATACTTGAGGGGGGGTTTTGTATTTTTTCCTTAATCGAACTGAAACTTAGCGAGGGATGGCCATCAACTCAAAACACACACTCTTCATTACTTGAGTTATTGCCTATTTATGGGCTTCATTTACAAACAGTTAACAAACTACCTCAACAGCAAGTTACATGAATAACCTCTTATTTAGAACTCAAACTTAGAGAGGGGGAGGGGAGAAGGGGGAAGGGTGGGGGGAGGGACATGGGAGTGGGCAAGGGAGAGACGGCGGGAACGGGGAGGTGAAGGAAATTTACAGAGAGGGAGCAAGAGTGAGTTTGAAGATTGCGGGTTTTAGGGCTAAAGATCGGTAAGCATTGGACATGGAGTAAACTTGGCCAAAAAAAAATAAATAAATAAATTCAGGTTCCCTTTATTCTGGGTAATAATGGTGCATTTTCATACTAAATTGTGCGTAAATTTCCCTACATAATAACGTTCTCTTATCAAAGAACTTTAGATAAACATTAATTGAACTCAAACTTAGAGAGGGATGGTCATCAACTCAAAACATGCACCCTTCATTATGTGAGTTATTTCCTATTTATGGGCTTTATAAATAGTTCACAAACCACCTCAACAACAAGTTACATGAATAACCTCTTACTTAGAAGAATTCTTCATTTTCCCTACCATATGTCCTTACCTCTACAAACCCATATATCGTTGTCCTTGTTTCTTATTCCCTTCATTGCTTCCTACACCTGTCATGTTCCTTGGATTATGCAGAAGTGGTATTCAAGCATTGATTTTTACAACTTTAACCGTGGATTATATAAGAGGGGGAAGGGGGGGGGGGCGAGATGGAAGGAAATTTACAGAGAGGGAGCCGGAGCTAGTGTGAAGATTGGGGGTTTTAGGGCTGAAGATTGGTATACATTGGACCGAGAGCGAACTTGGCAAAAAAAAAAAAAAAAAATTCAAGTTCTCGTTCTTTCGGGTAATAGCGATGTATTTTTGTACAAAATTGTACGTAAATTTCTCTACATAATAACGTTCTCTTATCAAAGAACTTTAGATAAATATTAATTGAAGGGAAAATTACGAAAGCCCCCCTCAAGTATACTATCTATGCAACTTACCCCCCAGCTAACCTTCCTCTCACTTTTTTCCCCACAATCACCTTTCCTCTCAAAAACCCCCCCGAAGTAAAAAGTTGTTATTTTTTAGACAAAAATGCCCTTCCCTACAAAAAAAGAGTCAATTGACGGTCCCAAGTAGCGTATTATCGGAGCGACCAATTCAATCGTCGAAGCGATGTGGCTCCAAAAGGTGTACTGCCAGAGCACGTATTTGTACTGCAAGAACGCCTATCATTATTACCGGAGCTACCTATTCTACTGTCGGAGTGATGTGGCACCAGAAGGTGTACTGCCGGAGCGTGTCTTTGCACTACCGGAGCGTGTATTCCTATGGTCGGAGCGACCTATTCAACCGTCGAAGCGCTATGTCGCCAAAAGTTGTACTGACAAAGCGAGTCTTGCATTGCCGAAGCACATGTCATCATTATCGGAGCGTTTAAATGGACTGTCGGAGCGCATGGGGTGAAAGTCATGGGTAAAAGCCACGAGGAGAGAGAGAGGGGTAGTTTAGTCTTTTTTTTGTTTTTGGATTGGGGGAGTTGTTGCAAGGAAAGATGGTTGTGGGGAAAAAAGTGAGAGGAAAGGTTAGTTGGGGGGTACGTTGCATAGATAGTATACTTGAGGGGGGTTTTTGTGATTTTCCCATAATTGAATTCAAACTCAGAGAGGGATAGCCATCAACTCAAAACACCCACCCTCCATTATGTGAGTTATTGCCTTTTTATGGGCTTTATTTAAAAACAGTTCATAAACCACCTCAACAACATGTTACATGAATAACCTATTACTAAGAACTAAAATTTAGATAGGGGGAGGGGGGGAGGGTGATAGGCGGGGGAGAGAGGGGAGAGGGGGGGAGTGATAGGGGAGGGCAAGGGAGGAAAGGAAATATATAGAGAGGGAGCAAGAGCGAGTGTGAAGATTGGGGGTTTTAGGGCTAAAGGTCAGTAAGCAATGGACTGAAAGCAATCCTGGCAAAATAAAAAATAAATATTCAGGTTCCCAATTCTTCCTGGTAATAGCGATGTATTTCCATATCAAATTGTACGTAAATTTCCCTACATAATAACGTTCTCTTATCAAAGAACTTTAGATAAACATTAATTGAACTCAAACTTAGAGAGGGTGGCCGTCAACAAAAAACACTCACCTTTTTTCCAAAACCCTCTCACCATAAACCATGAATTTGTTAATCCAGTAGAACCCTGGATTCAATCTAACAAGTTTTTAATGGACTCTAAAGATGTTTTGGTCCTTAATGATCTTCATCCCCAGCGGAGCCATATCCTTGATACACCTAATCCCCGTGGAGAATACACTTAGCATTTGTATAAGAATATTCACAGCACGTTCAAACATCCTTGGAGATATACCTTCCCATTAAAACTTCAAAGCTACACCCAAGCCTATTATTGGGGTTGATGCATGGTCTCTACTGGTAAAACCTGGATGACTCACAAAAACCATGTGAATCCTAAATCATCTCATTCACCAACCTTGACCCCATCATAAACCATCTTAACAATCTCTGTTCACTTGGGTTTTACCTTAAAACTCCATTATCCCCATGAAGTAATATCAAACATAACTTGCACATTTGAACTTTCATGAGACCCCATGAGTGATGTCATGCTCAGAGCACCATAAGAACCCTGATGACACACCATCCCCCAATAGTTCATCAACTCCCAAATAAACCACCACCCTCAATGATCCATCATCCCCAGTGGACTACTACTACCAAGGGATCATATACCCCAATGGTTCATCTCCTCCAGTGGATTGTCATTCTTGATGGACCAACATCCCTAATAAGCCACTACTTTCAGTGGTCCATCCATCCCAACAAACCAACATCCCAAGTAAACCAATATCTCCAGTGGGTCACTACTGCCAATAAACCATAAGCCTAAGGGTCTATCACTTCATTGATCCTTGAGCCCCGATGGTAAGTCACCCTCAGCAGATTGCTACCCTTAGAGATACAAGTATGCATTATCCCCAGGGAGATTTTTGTGTATCAAAGCCCACTGATCCATCTAAAACCCTAATACCCAACAAGCATGAACCATTCACCACCTTGCAAAATATAGAGCATCCCCAGAGATGTCCACTTTCCCAAATAAAAGCCTCACCCATGGTATTTGTTAACCCAGTGAGCCTTATGACTTATTCATCCTATGCATCGTCAAGAAGGGAGTGTTTCTCTTAAAAATAAAAGAAGCCAGACATGATGAGTATCCGATGAGGATCGTCATGAGTACAAATGAGAGATTCAAGTAGACATAGCCATGAAGCTATGGGTAAAATTGTCAAAAATAAAATTGGGCATGGTGAAAACCCGAAATGGCATCATGAGTAAAAATGACAAACCGGCATGGCCATGAAGCCATGAGTAAAAGTGTTTTGAAAATACGAAACCGAGCATGGTGAAAACCGGAAAGGACACCACAAATAAAAATGGAAATACAAGGTGGACATGACCTTAAAGTCACGAATACAAGAGCCTCAATAAAAGAAGAAGTTGATGAAAACCGTTCTCCGATGCCACTACTATCCAATTCAGGCGAAAACCTAAAAGGCGCTTGGACTAATAAATAGGTTGATGCAGTTTTCGACCAAAGGCAACTTCAACTCATTACAACAAAAGTTTGGTGGCTAGAAGGTACTGGGTGAAAATTAGACTAAGCCTTCCTATGAAAATTCTAGCTACACTGGGATCAAGTCTATGAAGGGTCCTCAGTTGTTGCAATAAAAGACGTTTGTTGATGTGGGAGCAAGCCCTCACTAGAAGACTGAGAAAAGATTAGAAGGTACTGGGTGAAAATCAGACTAGCCCTTCCCTTGAAAAATTCTAGCTATACTAGGATCAAGTCCATAAAGGGCCCTCAGTTGTTGTAATAAAAAATATCTTCTAATGTAGGAGAAAAGCCCTTAAAAGAGGAACTCATTGGGGGACTGAAAAATTGGAAGGTACTGGGTGAAAATAAGACTAGCCCTTCCCACAAAATCTAGCTACACTGGGATCATGTTGATGAAGTCCCCTCAGTTGTTGCAATAAAAGATGCCTTCTAATGTGGGAGAAAACCCTTAAAAAAGGTACTCACTTGGGGATTGAAAAATTGGAACGTACTGGGTAAAAATCAGACTAGCCATTCCCATGAAAAATTCTGATAACATTGGGAGGGAAGTCCTTAAGTAAGGGCCACAGTTATTAGAATGAAAAATGCCACTGGATTGGGAATAAGCCCCAACTGGCCCATTAAGAAGCATTGATGAGTTTGAAGGCTAAGCCCTTCTACAAGGCACCCAGTCAGCAAGCTCCCCAGAAAATGGATTATAGTAGCATTGGGAAGGAAGTCCTTAAGCAAGGCCCTCAGGTACTAGACTCCACTCCGGTCATCCCCCAGGGAAGAAGCTTAACGTGGTCTCCCCCCCAAGGATCATGTTGATACCGGTGATTGAGAAGAAAAATATTGTTGAGAGGAAATAAAAACATTTTACTAAGGATTCGAAAGATGAACTTTGACGAGGTTTTATTCTGAATGCTGCACTTCTCGCTTCTCTCAAAGAGTAGCATTCGGGGAGGCAAGTTTTTATAATTAATTTTTGATGTAATTGTATCCCTGAGGGGAATAAAGAGAGAGCAAGTAGTAACCTGGTCATGCTAGTACCCAAGACATCGCTAGACCACAAGAACACTACAATAATAAGCCTAAATCTGGGCGACCTCTAAAAAAGTGTAGAATGGCCACAAATTGCATGACAGGGTATTTTGGGATACTCTAAGGACACCTATAAAGTTTCGTCGCGTTCTGATAAGTTTTGATATGATTAGGACGAAACTTGGTTTTCAAATCCAGTTCCTATCGTGCTAAAAATAGACCCTGCAACTACAACCCTATTTTGTGGGTCTCAAAATAGTGTCAGACTACCTCCATTAGATCTGAAATATCGAAAAACCCCTAGGGACCAAATTTGGGCCCAATCGGACCTTTTAGGACCATTATGGGCCTAACTTACTATAAAAGGGTGGGTTTACACTATTACGGTGCAGCCTCAGTGAACCAGTTTCCATTTATGAAAACTATGTTTTCTCATTTCAGGATGATTTTAAATGATCATAACTTGCTCATTTTGAGTCCAATTAAGCTCAAATTTGGATACGATCTAGATCTCAAGTACCAGATCGTTTTGACATAAGGCACGCGTTATGACGTGCCCGAAACGAAATAAGTTCTAGAGAGAAGATGGGCTCAGAACTATAAAAATTCAGATCTTATACAAGAAACCATCTGGTTTTTTGAGAGGGCATAGCTCAAGATCCTAGTGTTGGATCATCGCAAGTTTGGGTCCGTTGCGACCGTGTTGCGAAGAGCTACAGTTTAGTATAATTTTTATGTATGATCGGAGGCCAGATGGCACAAATTTTGAGGCTGAAAATGACATACCTTTTTGGTTACCAGAATCCCATTTTTTGGTGACTTCTTAAATTTGGAATATGATTAAATGGAAACCAAAACAGACGAAATTTATTGTAAAATGATTGTGACAGTGTCCTCTTTGATTTGTGACAAGAATAAAAACTTGGAATGTCGTAGATCATGTCATATTGATGGTTGAAGAATTGTAAATTTTATGGACTTGGACGGACTTTGGGTTCTTTCAAAAATATCTATTTCAAAATGATCAAAGGGTATCAAAACGTTCACAAAAGTTCAAGCATCGACTATACGACTCGAATTACCATCATAGATGTTCGAAAATATTCCTGAAGACTAACAATAGCAAGAGGCCCCTCATGGAGGAATGATTTTGTCATTTGTTGAAAAGTGCTTAACGGTATTTTGGTAATTTGGTCCAAATACGTGATTTTTATTTCAATTCATTAAATGTGTATTATTTGATAATTTTGGGTACTTTTGAGTATTGCACCCTTGTTTAGTGGTTGCTCTATATTAGGAAACCCAACTCACTTGTAATAAGGTATTTGGATGATTCTTGAAAGTTACGTCATTGGTAATCTTGCTTGTGCTTTTGCTTTACTTTCAAATTCAAGACCAAGAAGAGAGGAGAGATAAACATTTTTTAGAGAGAGAAAATACCCCTAGACCATCATACATCAAAGCCCATTCCCTATACCATACACTACACCACAAACCTTAGACCACCATACACCAAAGCCTATTCCCTACATGATATACTACACCATAAACCCTAGACCACCATATACCATAGTCCACACAATACACCATACACTACACCATAAAACTTACACCCTATACACCTAAACCCTAGTCTCCAGCCTTAACCCAAGACCCTTCTCTCTCATGTGCATGTCAAGGGACCTATGGATTTCCACCTAGGTTCAAATGCATCCTAAGTCTATTCCCTCTCCTCTTTCTCTCCCTTTTCCTTCTTTCTCTCTCCTCTTTCCTTCTGTTTCACTCACTCTCTCTTGCTCAGACTCAGGACGGGTCCGAGCATCTCTCACTCCTTTGCTTTTTCTCCCTCTCCTCTCTCAATCTCTCTTTCTCACTCGAAGTCACGAACCCATGCTTAGGGCGGGCCCGACCATCTTCTTCCTCCGCTCACTTGTCTCTATCTTCCTATACACTCTCATACCCCTACGATCATACCCGCGCCTAACGCCTACCTATACACTCTTACTCACCTGCGCCCAACACTATCACACACTTTCAGTCACCCTTGCTCTGACACCCGCGACTAGCACTATCACATACTCTCATGCACCTCGCCCTCACACTCGCACCCAACACTATCCATTATCACGCCCACACCCTCTAGCACCCGCGCCTAACATGTCTAACCGCACTCACGTTCATACTATCTTGCACCTACGCCTAGCATTTACCCTTATTTCCTCACACCCTAGCCTTCCCATGCCCGTGCCTAGCACTCCCACGCTCTTAACGCCTCGTACCTGCGCCTAGCATTTGCATTCCCCACTTACGTCCTCACTTCTATACATGCCCATCACACGCCTTTACCCCCTCATGCCTCTGCACCTCCACCCGTGCCTAACCCTCACTCGCACCAGCGCCCAATCCTGCAAACACACACACACCCTAGCCTAATTCATTTCTCTCCCCTAACCACACCTAACATTGCATGTACTTCTTTGCTCGTGCTTAACATCTACATTCTACACACGCCTAACCCAGTGACCTTCGCCTCCGCGTAACTCAATCGTCTTCCACCCATGCTCAATCCGACACAGACGACCCTACTCACGCCTAATTCACTTCTCACCTGTGCTTGCCCCTATCACACACCAACCCCTACCCGCTGCTACACTTCATATCCTCCATCTGCTCCAAGATTCCCATTGCTCCTTACTACCCCCTTTATCTGTTTCCTTTGTTCCTACACCTTTCACCCTTTCTTCTCTATACCATGCCCTTTTAACTATTCATTTATTTCATTTCACTTTTCTCATCTTCTTATCTCGTCTTCTTTGTTGGTTGCTTCCCTCACTGCCTGAACACTTGACTTGGGGTCATCATGAGATAATGTCTTAGGGTCCTAATTATAGGATTGCTACTCTAACCACCTTCTCGTACAGTGAACTTGGGTCAAAAGAGGCATTGATTCTCTTGAACCCAGTTACTCTGGTCGGGGTCTTCCTGAGTCAGTTTCCTTAGAATCTTGACCATCTCGCTGCTCTAACCACCAGGCCACACAATGCTTGGGCTGTAGGAAGCTTCTTTCTCTCTCTTATCTAAACTATTTAACCCACAAACTAGAGCCACTCACCCATTGAAAGGTACATTAAAGAGGAGCACACTCTATACGAACTCCATCAGTAGCTTCTTAAGTGAGATTTTGAGGTGAGGTGTTGAGCTTTCGAGAGGGGGCCATATCCAAACCGCGCTGCTAGACAGTCGGAGGGCTTTCGCGTGCTGATCTAATAGGGCATTAGCCTGGGCTTATCCCACGAATTCAAACCGTGGTGAGGTAAGTGCTTCAGTCTATCTCTTCATCGCTTTTAAAATCCTCTCATAGTTGAACATACCTAACCGCAAAGTGACGCATGAGCTGTGCAAGCGACCCGTGCAAAGGTCACACGATTGTTCAAGAGGGAGTCAATCTGACCCAGGGCTGACCAGTGCCAAATTGGGCCCCATATTTAATTTCCCCATAACAAATGAATAAATTAAAGAAAGAGGAAATTATGTACGGACCTTTTATAGGGGATCAATTACAATATGGGGGTTCAATTCCACAATATTATGAACACCACTCTCACCTCGCTTCTTTTTTCTTTTTCTTTTTTTCTAAGTTGCCCTGCTGTCGGGTAATTGGAACACCGTACGTGGGGTTAATCTTTTGTCACTCACCAGAGCTGTCCAGCATTTGCATTACCAGATTGCTCAGGGTCATTTTTATTGGTTTTTACGGCAAGTTTGCCGGATTGGCTGCAAGAATTTCTTTACCCATATCGAAATCCCTCAGGGCAGCCCTATAATCCTCTCTTCAGGCCATTCTTGTGAGAGAAACTACGTCATTGCTTGGCTCAAAGATGGTCAGAATCTTTGCCCGGCCATCAAAAATGCCTTAAAAACCACCGTAATGACGCTGACTCTCTTCTCCCAAATATTTAGAGTCAATTATAGCTCGATTTTGTAAGCTTCATCATATTCCTAACCCTAGGCTCCCTTCTAGGGAAGATGCTCGAGTTTGGGTTAAAAAAAGGGAAATGTTTGAGTTAGACCAAATTCAATAAGTCACTAGTTCTCTACCCCTTATTAACTGGTTTCCTAATTATTTTACCTGATAAATATTGTTGACAAGTTGGATATTCTACAAAAAATTACTTAGATTTGGAATGGGATATTTCTTTATTAACCTATTTATTTGTTTTTTTTATATGCTCTAGCCTAAGATACCAAGAATATGTATCAAGAACTACGCTATCGAGATAACCATAATGAGTAAAAAATTTATTATCAACCTTCTCATTTATATGAAGAAGGAACAAATTCTACTCGTTAAGTAAGTGTCCCCAAGCATAAATTTAACCATTCTTTCTGATTGACACTTTCAGTGATCGAAAGCAGACTTCAAATCCCTTTTGAATAAGCAAATGGACAAATACAACAATTTGCCTCATATAACATCCATGCTCCCTACATACAATCTACATGTTCCAATACCTAATACATCCGAATAATGAATGTTTTCCATGTAGATGCACTTCTCCCTAGCTTTTATTTCCTTGAAGTCTTCGAAAGTTCCTTGGAGTTCACGATATGACGGTTAGCACCTGAATCTACCCACCATCCTTTAACGTTGTGGTTTATAAACAAGCATTATAAAACTACAAATAACTTCGCACTTTCTTGCTCACATTTACCCATTCTTTGGATTTTGCAAGTTCACCTCTGTGGGCAGTGATTTTTGAATGACCAGGCTGACCATGGGAATAATTTTAGCAATCCTTGTTCAGTCGCTTGTTTGTGGGGCTTGAATCCTTTATTTTTGAATATATTGTTCCTTTTATGAAAGTTTCTCCAACATTTTTGGTTGTTAGGCTTGGGTTGACTCGGTGTGGGAGGACCTAGAGCAAGCATGAGTTCACTTCCTTCATCTTTATTCATGTATTCTTGTTTAAAAGCCAATTGCATGGGTAAGTACACCTAAAGTAAGAGGATTTGCATTTAGCCTGAGTACTATGGTTACCATCCTTCATAAAGGTGGAAGACTATTTAAAATTTTGAAAAAACTTGTATACGCTATGGAACTTCATTCCTGACAGTAGCTAGGTTCTTAAACATAACGAGCATTTTATTAATACAGTATACTACATTATCACTCTCCTTCATTTTATATGAGAGAGAGGGATGTACATGCTCATGAAGAAAGAGGAAAAAGGGAAAGAAGATTTGTGATGCATTCTTTTTTTAATGTAATGTAATTTTATTCATGTGAAAAGTATTTAAGATTTATAATGTGATTTAGAGATGTGTCTTTTTCTCTTGCGTTTTGAAGTGAATTCCCCATTGAAGAAATCTAGATTGGAGAAATTTCCATTACTTTTAAACTCAAGAACACTAACAATAAATAAAATTTGTACCATCCCTTGACTTTGGACCTAGTTCCCGATGCTTAATTCCATTATTTGATACCTTGTTGTGCTACGCCAATATTATGAATCTATAGTGCCTATTCATTTGTATTGAATTTTACATTTACGATTCAATAGATATACAAAGCATACATGATAGATGGATGTCTATACTTCTAAATCTCACACACCTATCAAAGAATATAATAAAAGATATCTCTAAAAAAATCATTGTCAAGAAAAGAAGAAGATATTTTTAGAATGATCAAAACACTCCTCAAACTTTGGGGGTATTTTGGTCATTTTTTACAAACACATATTTTTTCCTATATTTTTTTATAGGTGCATGAATTTTAGATGTATACACATTTAAAATTTCATATTTAACCCAATGTATTCAAAAAACTATACTAAAATACTTAAATATGGTCAAGACCATCCCATCAAGATCCAATGGTTGAGATTGATAACGTTTCTGATGAATTACATTGTAGGGTTTCAAGGGTGTTTAGGTTGTTATTACTTTGAAATATTTTTATACTTTTTACATATGCTTAAGGGTGGGAAGCCTAGTTGCCTAAAATGTTAGTTTAATCCGATATATAGCAAAAAAAATAAAATTGCTATACTCAGGCATGCTCTCAACTATTTGCGAGGGTGTTTCTATTATTTTCTATTTTAATAGTTGCATGAGAATGAGAAGTATATCTTAGGTCAATTTGACTCATAAAATAAAAATAATAATGATAAGGAAAAGTATATAATGAGACCATTTACCTTTGGTATATGGTGGTCACAATTAATCGTGACCATTGGATGAGAAATTGGGTGGCTGCATTTATTTCATTGACTAAGCTCAAAGTTTAAAAGAAATTTTCTAGTACTTTGTGGCATACCTAAGCTATAAGATTTCACAACAGATAATTATAAGTAATTGTGACCTCCCTGTACCAAAGGTAAATGGTCTCATTGTATACAATCCATAATAAATATAATAATGATGATGATGATGATGATGATGATGATGATGATGATGATCATCATAATGATGATAGTGATGATAATGATAATAAATGCTCATACAAACATGCTCTCAAGTCATCTAATAGTTTAGAGTTTATTTATTTATTTATTTTTAATGCGATCTAGATCATCCAATTTGACCTACCATGGATAAGTTATTATTTCACTAGCACATTCATTTAAGGGGGTGGTTTGTATAAGGTTGAGGCATTAAAATATCAAAGTAAAGTGCACCTACTAAAATATATTATTTTTGTATCAGAAATCTTTATGATAGCCTGAATATTTTCAAGGTGCAGTTTCCATATGGTTGCCTTTGTAGGTGTAGAGGTACGGTGCCTTTCAAATTTTATCATGGTATATAATTTTGATGTAAAATATTATTAGGATTATCTCAAAATCTATTTTTATATCTAATTATAAAATTTTAAATTTAAAAAAAGGTTAAAATCAAGTAGATTTATAAACATATGAAAATCTTGAAAATGGACGGTATAAATAATATGTTGTAAAATGCACTATTTTTTAGGTGTAAAAAATTATTTCCCATACTTGAGATTTATTTTTCTCATGTCCAAACTGAGGTGGAGATGATCGAATTGGGAGTTTTTGAAAAAACCCCTTATAATATATTTTTGAGGTGCGTCATAATTTGATTATTTAGGCCCTCACCCTTATATAAACTTTAAGAAAAAAATTTACAATTAGCTAATTTCCAAATGGCCCAATTGACAAATTTCCTGCTAAACCAAAAACAATTTTTAGAATCCCCAATACTGCAAACAAGTTAACCAAGAAGTATTTGGTACCTTACAGATTTTAGAATTGGAAATCTACAATCCTAATTCCTACTTCGAGTTGCCAAATGCCCTTATGGTCTTTTCAATTTCAGTGGCTCACATATAAAGTGTCCACAGTGTGTGGCATCACCGTCAGGTCCACGCTTAGATGGTGATAAAGGGATGGTGAGTCCCGCAACATATATATTGAGTCAGTTGTGCATCTTGTATCCCTCCATCACCATCCAACCCTTGATTGGACTATGATGACAGTGATTGTGTGACCATATTTTTAACGATGAGCGTAGTATGTCATGCTTTGTGAACCGTTCTTTTTTAGGATATACGGTAGATGTGTACATGGCTTCATGCACCATACACCCCCGATTGGTGTATGTTGTAGTGTCGTTTTCCGTTGTAGTCTCGTCTCTCACTTCTTTGATAATATAAGATAGCTACACCTACACACACGCACGTCAGTCGGTTCTCTTGCCTCTCTCTCTAAGATTACTCCTTCCTGCGTCTGCTTCACAAAGTTTCTCTCTCTACAGGGATCCCTCTCTCTCATTCATACTCTCGCTCCTACTCTCTTTCTACGTGTATTTCACTCAGGCCTCTCTCTCTCTCTCTCCACTCTTGCTTATCTCGGCATAAAGCCTCCTCTGAACCGCTTTCCTTATTTTGTCTCGCCCTCCTAGCTTTATCACACAGAGAATCATCAATAAACCACTCCCCACTTCCGCTCCTTCCATCTCTCCATTTTAGGCCTGCTTCCTACAAGTGTATGTGTGGAAAATAATCGATGTGGGTCTTTTGTCTCTGCATGTGGCTCTCTTCTACATTCAATTGTGGTCCATTGTAGGCTTTTACATAACAGACTTCAAGAAGTTGAGATAGAAAGAAGTCTCTCAGTTCAGGGCCCACATGAATTATTGCATTTACTGATTTTTATTTTCAGTATATGCTTAGTTGTCCTTGAGCCTAAAATATCCTCTCATATTTCTAAGTCTTGGAAAAAATATATTTAACTGCTTAGCTCAGTGGGTTTACTACCACTAACAAAGATTGAGATTCCAAGTTTGTAGCAAATTTTCAAGCGTCCTTTCTTACAATTTCCTAAGATTCATTTGTAGTTTATTGCGTATTAAAGAGATCCTTTAATTTTTCAAAAAAAAAATCAAGTTGTAAATATTTCCTAATCTATCGATTTTTAAGAAAGCTTTATGATGCAAGAAAATATTTAATCAAGTTTCATTATGTACAAGTAGTTTTATCTGCTAGATTTGTAATTGGAATGCATAAATTAAGGGTGCAGTTGAGAGAAAAGAGCAGTGTGGATTGTAGAATGTTAAGATAAAGCAACGAAAATGTTGAGAGAGAGAAAGAGAGTAAACGTTATGTTAGAGAGTTTAAATAGGCATGTGCAGTCGCCAACTCTATTGGTACAATAATGAGTTGGAAAATTAAAACCCTGTCACCTTTCTTAAGTTTAACATTAGAGGACAAGTGGCCCATAGAGTTAGAAAATTCAGTGCATACAACCCTTTCCATACTTGACTTTCTGAACGTATACCATATGCACATGAGAGAGAGAGGGTTGATGATGATTAGACATACTGTAATGTGCGGATTGGCTACATTCTCTTTTTTTTTTTTTTTACCTCAAATGATTTGATTACCTAAGAAAGAAATTATCATATTTTATTTTTCAAAAATTTTTCATGTACCTGGCCCGAATTATGTTCTTTGGGAAAATTTTCCTTAGACCGAGGGCTGCAGCATCAAAACATCTGCATATTGAGATTGTGAAGTTTCTGATTTGGGGTCATGGTTTTAATTGATTTAAGAAGGCTTCAATAATGTTTCAATTTTAGTGGAGTATAAAAGGCTACAATAATACATTAAATTTGTGTAAAATAAGCATTACACACATGCATAAGAAGCTTTCAACAAACCAAACTAACATTCAATACAAGAGAAGCAAAAACCCTCTGGCCCATGCACACCAAACATACAACAAGATTTCAACTGAGGGAATTAGTAACATCACTTGCACTCAACTACTCTAACGCATTTGTAGGTGTGATCGCTCACCCTTTCCATTTTCACTTGCAAAACCGTAGCAACATAACTACGATTTTATCCATGAAACGGAAACATGCATCTGTCTAGGGCTTCCTAATGAACAGCAGAAGAATGGTTCCCCAACATCCTATTCCGAATCCCAATCCAATGCTCATATCAAGCCCTGGGAATTCAAATATGTTCCTGCTCCTTCCAATACGATCAACAGAAGGAGGAGGTTCATGTTTACCCTTGGAGCCTGGGATAGGGGGAGATAGACATAAGTATGGGTTCTCAAAGTATATGGATGTGTTAAATGTTTCCATTTGGTTTTTTGTGGGGATTTGTCATGAAAAATTGTTGTTGGACAAGTTTAGAACACTTAAAGAAGTCATGGATGAAATTGTTGGAAGAATGAACCCGGACAGTTTATTGTTTGAGAGGTCTAGAGACTGCAATTGCTTCAACTTCGCGATCTTCTCTGGAATGACTCCACTTAAATGGTTTCTTGACAAATTCAAGAAGACCAATGCCATCAAGCTTGTTAATTCTTCAGGAATTTCTCCCTCTAAAGGGTTGCTTGAAAGATCTAAGCTTTGTACCAAGTCTAGAGTCATGTTATATTCAAGTGTTTCCCCTTTTGCTACGACATCCAAACTTTCCACGTTCTCCCTTGATACATATCCATAGTTTCTAACACCCATGGTTTTAATGGCAATCCTCATGGCTGAGAAATTTCCAAAACTCTTAGGTATGGACCCTAATAACCTATTTCCACTGAGATCCAAAACTCGAAGAAAACTTAATTCTGACAATTCTGGGGGTATTCTCCCAATGAATTTGTTTTATCTTAGATTAAGATTTCTGAGATGTGATAGGCTTTCTCCAATCCATGAAGGAATGTTTCATGCGAACTCATTATAACTAAGATCGAGAGTTGTCAATGAGGACCCATTTTTCAAGGCCTGAGGAAGTTCTCCTGATAACCGGTTATTTGCCAACTCTAGCACATCAAGACCTTCAAGAGCCCCCAGTGAAGACAGTGAGCTTCCAAATAACTCATTATCATTCAAATTCAAGAATGCCATGTTTGAAAAGCTCGGAGGTGTATTTCCCGAGAGCTCATTTCCTGAGAGATCGAGGGCAAACATCCCTTTCAGGTTTCCTATTGAAGACGGGATGTTTCCCGTAATATTATTATTAGACGCATCAAAGTACCACAAATCAAACATGATTTGTCCAATGTTTGCAGGAATGTGACCAAAAAACTAGTTGTTTGAGAGGTCTAAAGTTTGTACCTCTAGAACTAGCATGGGTATGGGGCCTTTAAAGAGGTTCGAACTCAGATATATGGTTGCCCCATGCCCAAGTCTGTAGATTTTTGGAAACTGATCTTGCATTCTATTATTTGAAAGGTACAGTCTGTTAATGTGAGAGGAGATATCACAAAACCACTTTGGCAGTGAACTTGAAATGCTTGCATTTTTCAAATCCAAATATTCAAGTCTCCGTTGAGTTTTGATCCAATGAGGGAACTCAAGCCCAAGAGGTAATGAGCGTAGGCCAAGACGGTAGAGCTGAAATGGGGGAACCCAATCATGGCTCATGTTTAGCACCAACAAATTCCAAGATAAGTCTAATGATTCCAAGCTTACAAAGTCTCGCAAAGAGAGCTTCAGTGACCGTCCCTCTGAGCTTGTTGTAGCAGACATCTAGTTCGCACAACATAAAAAGATTTCTAATGTTTTCAGGGACATTCCACTCAATTGGCTACAAGGGACATCAAGTACATGCAACTTAGAAAGGTTTCCATTCAATTTGTTAGTAAAGAGATCCAACTCTCTTAGGTTCTCGAGGTTTGCAAGGTAATATGGAACCCACTGTTGCAAATCATTCCATTCGAGATCAAGGTGTTTAAGGCTACCAATACAAGCCACCTAGGAAGGAACTCTTGTCAACTGATTTTCAGAAAGGGAAAGTACATGAAGTGAAGTAGAGTTTGGTAAATGAGGGGTTGGAATGGAATCTAAGAGATTGCAGCTCTGTGCTTCCAGTTCTGTGAGAAGAGGAAGCCCAAGGATGAACCTGGGAAAATTTAGGCTTACCTTTGAAAGGTTCAAATAATTCAATTTAAGGAGTTGTAATGAAGAGAGGTTGTCCACACTCAAATCTCCATAATCCTCCGAAAGATCAAAATGTTGGAGTTTTGTGAGATTCCCCAGTTGAGGAGGAATCTTGCCCTCAAATCTGGCATGAGACAGGTCTAGAGTTTTGAGTTCAGTCAAAGAACCCAAGAACTCTGGTATAGGATTATAACAAAAGTCATTCTGGCTTAAGCTGACGAAAAACAAATGTTTGAGCTCTACCAAGGCTGGGTCTATATGCCCACTCATCACATCATTGGGGTAATGAGCAGCATGGAGGTTGAGTTTGATGACATGGGTATGGTTGTCACACTCAAATCCTTCCCATTCGTAGCAGTCTTCGCCTTTCCATGATGACAACCGATTCCATGGATCTTCAAACCCATCTCTTAGCTCACCTTGCAGATTCTACGCGATACTCCCCACTGCACATGTGCGTGCGCAGAGACAGAAAAATAGCAACGTCGAAACCATTTGTAAGTCTTTCCATCAGCACAGCCTGGCTCAAAGAGAGAGAGAGAGGAAGAGAGAATGTATTACCGTGTTTGGTGGTGGAGAGAATCAAAGGCAGTGTTTAGGAAATTACATAGCTTGGATTGTAGAAACAAAAAGTGTAAAGCCATATCTTCCACGTATCTCACAAATTTTCCACCACATATATCTTACCGCTATTCAATAAGACAAATTCATCATCTCCTTTTCTCTCTACCACTTCTTCTCTCTTCCACTTCTTTAACCAATGTGTCCATTAATTACTTTTGTGGTGGCTCTTTTTTTTATTTATAAAAAAGATTTAAGTGATTGTGGGTGTGGAATGCACAGAAGCTAAAGGCCTAGATGGCCTTTCATCAGAGCCGTTCATTTAAGACTAAAAACGGCTCAAGTGGTTATATCAGTTCATTTTCATTTGAATTTTGACAATTTTAGTTGTCACAATTCTGTCAAAAAATAGACCAATTCTGCCCAAAGTGAAAGATACATTAAGGATGTAAAACATAAAAATTATTCTGCCCAAAGTGAAAGATACATTAAGGATGTAAAACATAAAAATTAGTGTAAATAAAATGAACATTATTTAAAATTTTGGCGGGCATTGTGTGCAGTTGCACAATCATATTATGCACATGCTCTGTTAAGCATGAGGCCTACTTAAAGAGGATTTTTTTCATTTGAAACTCGGATACACAGGGTTTTTAAAAAACATCTTGCTATTTTAAAAATAGGATGGTAGCAACATGTTACTTTATGAATTTTATGATGTTATTTTTTACAAGAAAATTAGAAGTGCTTATAAATTTTTTCATGAACACTACTACCATTTTATTTGTAACATCATAAAGCAAAACCTTATTCAAAAAAAGAACTAAAAAAAAAAAAAAAACTTGATAGGTCCTGTGACAATCATAGTTTTTTTTCTCTTATTAAATGAAAAAGTCCAAAACTAATGTACACATCTTTTTTTTTTCACTATAAAAATTTGAGTTAGAAAGATCCATCTTATTCAAATGAGTTGCATTTTAAACTTTGTTTTGATTATAAAATGAATATAATGAATAATAAATAATAAAAACATGAGACATGCTCTCAGTATTTATGTACTTTAAGTAAAATAATGAAAACTATAATGCAATACCACTATTTTTTGGGAGCCTTAAAAACTATTTTTTTAAAAAAAATTAGTGATTATTAGAAAATTTTTTAACTCAGTCCTTGCCAACCTATCTGATTCGCCAATCCAGACCAGTTTTCTAGATGGGTGATCCAGGTCATCTATCCGTTTTTTGAATACTGCTTCTAACAGTATATAGCTAATCTAAATGCTATGATTTTTTATTAAATGTGATTTTTTATATTAATCTTAAACAAACTATTTCGGATAGGATTACAATATCCAATGTTTGTCGTGGTATTATGTTGTGCGGCTCACTCTACTTGTGTCACCGGTTTACGTGTCAACTCCATGTGGCTAAAAACTAAAATCTTATAATCATTGATAAACATTCATGCAAAGACCAAGCAATTCATATGAATTGTTCTGGGCCTCACATAGCTTGAGGTTACCCACTGAGGGGTTGGTGTAGGTAGAACAAGGAGCATAGCTCTTTTATTCATGTGTTGTGCTCATGGTTAAACCATGGGCTCGTGCAAGTTGATTGAGAGATGAGAAAAGAATGAAGTGAGAAAAGGTGAATGAGAAAAGAATGAAGTGAAAGAAGGTGAATGTACCCGTACCTAGATGCAGGGTTGGAGCTGTTGATGAAAGAGAGAGAGAGAGATGTAGTGCAATTGATGGGCCCGCGCCTAGGCGTGGTCAGGGAACTGTTAATGAGTGAAAAAGAGAGAGAGATGAGGTGAAATTGGAGGGGCCCGTGTCTAGGCATGGGCATGGGGCTTTTACCGAACAAGAGAGAGACATAGAATGAAATCTAACGGGTCCGAGCCGAAGTGCGCGCATGAAACTTTTGACGAGCGAGATAGAGGAGATGGAGTGAAATTTGACGGGTCCGCGCCTATGCGGGGGCATGGGGTTTTACCGAACAAGAGAGAGAGAGAGATTTAATGAAATTTGATGGGAGTGCGCCTAGGCGCGGGCAGAGATTTTTTTACCGCACGAGAGAGATAAAAAGGAAGATGACGGGCCCGCGCCTGGAACTCTATAACGAAGAGTAGAGAGAGAGGCTTTTACCCAAAAAAACAAAAAACAAAAAAAAACTTTTAACAGTCGGTAAATAAAACAGTTTTACGAATCCCCAAGTTTTACTGTAGAGAGAGAGAAAACATCTTTGAGCCCCTTTTGAAACCATGGCCATGGCTAGTACCAGCTCCCGTCATCCCAAAGGTAACATTTCATGACCCCACTTTTTGCTGCCGACGCTCGGTTAAAAAACTTTGACTGCCCTTCTCATGTTATTTTTCCACTGTTCGTAATATATTCGATGTTATGACCGAGTGGTTCTTTTTGCTGTAACTTTGGTGTCTTTCCTTTCTTTTGAGCATGATTTGACCATACTTCATCATCTTGCAACTTCTTTCTTCCAAAATGCATTTCGCATAGCACCATGCTTGGGTGCCTTTGAGTGCTTGATCGTCATGACCCTCTTGGTCATGCTCGTCTTTCCTCATACCTTGGCTGCACCATGCACCCACCTGCATACTGCTCACATGCTTAGAGCATTTTCCTGTGCACTGCTTTACACGCTGTTTGAGCACCACGAATATGTTTTTGGGCGTTGCGTGAATATACTTGAGTGTCTCGGTCATCTTGGTCATAATGTGTCTCTGATTGCACGTTGGGGTGCTCTTGAGCGTATTCGAGCATCTCAGTCATGCCCATTTTGGTCACACTGTGAGCCTTGTTTACGCACCGAAAGTTTCCTCGCACTATATACGCATTGTGGCGTTATGTTTTGCTCTGAGCATCATGAACCCCTGCTAAACCACGGTGGGTCACAACATGAATATTATGAACCACGGTTTACAGACAGTGGCTGGTTAGGAATATTCTGTTGTAGCCTCCTGAGCATGACTAATCTTCACGAATGAATTTAGAGTACTTACCATCACCATGTGGCTGTACTTGGTCATCACAAGCAACGCTTTGTGTTTCTCATCAAGGCATATAAGCTCAAGTGTCATTGAGCATGAACACTACACCTAAATATTATAGCTACGCTAGGTCATCGCGCATCATGTTCATGATGAATATTGTATTGCTGCCATATGAGCAGTGACCGGTTGCCACATCCGGGTATGCTCGTCATGATCATTTGGCTGCGGCCTTGTGAACATGATTGTGCTTTGTGAACTTTGATTATAATCAACACATGCCCGAGCATCACGAACCTTTCTGGTTATCATCAAAAGTGCTATAAAGTACGTTTGAACTTTTTGTAATTGTTGCTTGGTTTGTCATACTTCATGCTTTTTAGGCTGCATGCATATCCTCTTGAGAACTTCAAACTTGACAAAAATGCCAATTTTTCTTGCACTGCATCGATCACAGCTGGCAGCATATTCCTTGAATACTCAAAAATGTTCTTTTGCAAGTGCTTTGAATGTCATTAAAGTTCTGCAACCATCACAACCATCTTGAAGCATGTACTTATGAAATTTTGTATACCTGAGCAACTTAGCACCTTTGTGGCATCTTCATGTGTTTCTTTGTTTATAAAAATGTAGTTTCGCTTCATTTCTTGCACCTTCAATGCATAGTTATGCCATCAAAATTTCTTCTGAGCACTTCTTGAGCACTGTCATGCATTTTCCTGCATTTTCTGATGTAGTTGAGAATAATTGGGCATAGTCATGCGTACCATTGCATAGTTCTGCATTTCTAAGCTTTTCACGCATAGTTATGCACTCCTAGTATTCTTGGGGCATTGTTTGTGATAAGAAAAGGGAGCTCTTCAAGGTCACTTTTCGCGATGAGCGTCTGACCCACGGACTAGTGACTTCTTAGAATCTCCCGGGTGCTTTGGGTTAGCAAAACACCTTCTTTGCCAATTTTGTGCATACAGAGGAGATGCTGCTGAAATTTTGCAAAATTTCTGGTGCTTTTCTCTTTTTCTGAACTGTCAACTTGCTCACTCCTTGTTTTGCAGCCAAAATTCTTGATGCGCCCCAATTACCGTGCCTTGGAGAATTAGGTACTGGTAAATATACAGGTGCTTTCTTTGTGAGATCCACCACTCTAGCTCTTTTTGAGCCCAATCGGAAGTTAGAGTGGCCTTTGAGTATCACCTATGTAGGTGAAAGTGCCCACTTCTATCTTTATGACAATGCGAACGGGGAGCCCGTGCTTCAAGGAGATGGTATACCGATATACCATGCCCTCCGTAGGAATTTTGATTCAAGCGAGAATCTGCCCACTGTAGGCAAGAGGATGCTGGAAATGCAAGGTCTGCATTGGGAGTCGGGTGGACTCCATTTTGAGGGGGAGCACAAATACTTGAGAGGGTAGAACCTGAACATTGGAATTCACATGCCCAGGCTTTAGAGGCATGTGGTCTAGCAGCAGCCTGCCAGAGCTCAGCTGGCTATTATGATAGGTGTTCTAACACTATTAGGGCTTTATTGGAGACTTGGTGCTACAAGACCAATAGTTGGCACCTGGACCATGGTGAGGAGGGCATTACTCTCCTTAACATGCATTTTATTGGTGGGCTGCCCATGTTGGGATTCATGTATGAAGAGTGCATCCCTAACAATGAAGTGATCTTTGGGGATAAGCCCATCAATGGAGAGCCCGCCCCTCTGGGTCATCGAGAGATGTTTGAAGTTTACCAACTCCTGTACTCGGAAGTGAAGTCGAAGTCTAAGGCCGTATATTTTACAACATGAAGAGACGTCTTTCATGGAGATCGCCGTGACAGGAGGGAACCCAGTTCTAACATCATTGGGACGATGACGATCAAGGGGTGAGGGAAGAAGACGACACTAAGGAGCCTGTGCACCGACACTAGAAGTCCTGCGAAAGACCAGGTTTATTTGGTCACCGATCTGACCTTTTTCTTGTGAAAATTTGCACTACCAGGGTCAAGAGGCAATGTTATTCGCCCTGGCTGCTTTTATGTATCCTGTTTGCTCAAGGGCGTCCATATGCCCTAGCTCCACCGGTGCTTTGCAGTATATTCCATGGCTTTGGGGCAATTGCGCGTGGTAAAGATGCGGCTAAAGACAACAGGGATGAGTCCTTTGGAGTGGAAATACTTCCTGGCCTCTTTACAACAAGCTTCCCCGTTCATTACATATTTGGCTGCCCTCAGATGTTAAGAATTGCAGGAATGAAGGCCATTTTTAGGGGGCCAGGCGAAGCGTGAAAATTCTTGGCTGATGCTTCATTCTTTTCTAGGGGTAGTCCGTTCCTAGTAGGTGGTCTCACCGACCTTGTATATACTGACGCTTTCGGTGATATTTTTGATGGGCACACCACCGAGACTAGATAAGTAATGTATTCCTAAGTGTTAGGGGATGCATCTTGTCGTTCCGAGGTGTCGGGGATAGGAAGATTGAGGGGTATTTCCCTCATTGGTTTGCTCGCCAACACAGCTTAGACCAGGGGTGCTCTTTCACAATGCTCTTTGAAAGGAAGTATGGACAGCAAGATGTTCCAGGAGGTTGCAGAGAGTCCTGGACAAATGATAACATTAGGATGGCTTGGGAGACATGCCTTAGTCTCACGGGCTTAAGCAAGTTTATTGTTCCTCATTATGGTCGCATAGGCCACACCACTGAAGGTTACTGACGATGGTGGAATGTCACCAACTGCTCGTATTGGCAAGCGAACCATGCATGGAAGGCCATTAACAGCACCAAGCGTGAGACCAGGCACGGGAAGCATTTTGTGCCTCCAGCTGTTGCTAAGGTTTATGAATTGGATTACCATAGAGACTGGAAGAGGCTTAGCGTACCCTGCTCCATAGCGGTGGATCTTGCTGGTATCCAATACCTCTCCCTTGAGGGTGAGAGCAGGTCGCTTTTTGATGACCTTTGTTCCATCTTCCCTTGGACCAAAGGTCGTGCAGTTCTGGGTTATGAAGGTCGTCCAGTTCAAGACCTCAATGTGTTGATAGGGAGTCAGCCTCATTCTGCTCTCTCTGCTAAACCTAATAGTGGTAAGAAGACTACGGCTGCTACTAATACATGTTATTAGATAGATTCATTTCTGATCTTACACATATCCTGTATTCCTTATTAGACAAAGTAAATAAGTATGATACATAAACCATATGTACACGATTCATATCAAGATCAATATTAAGTATTAGATATGATCAAACAAGTATTCACAACTACAAAAATTCTGAAGTAAGCATTCACAACAATAGAAGTCCTGCGGTAAGCATTCACAACAACAGAAGTCCTGCAGTAAGCATTCACAACAACTGAAGCCCTGCAGTAAGCATTCACAACAACAGAAGTCTTGCAGTAAGCATTCACAACAATAGAACTCTTGTAGTAAGCATTCCAACAACGGAAGTCCTGCAGTAAACCACCAAAGTCTTGCAACAAGCATTTACAACAACAGAAGTCCTGCAGTAGAAGCACTAACCTTGGGTCCAAGGTTAAATCTAGCTCACACACGCACACAGTCCTAACGCGCTTTGGGACTTTTGATAGGCACTAGCCTTGCAAGATACGACCCTCTTATATGCATATCTGGCGAGAGAGCATTACACTACCAAAAGGGTCCCAGTGAGTAGCGCCTCACATAATTTTAGGGGTGCGACCTCCCAAATACAATCCATTCCTTACTCTCATCCTATCATAAAGAGTAAGGATAAATCAAAGCTGTCGACACAAATATCTCAACGGATCATAACAGAGGCATGCCTCCATGCGCTCATATCATATCTTAGCATGTTGCTATGCACACATATCTCATCAGAAGCATGTTGTCATGTACACATATTTCATCAGAAGCATGTTGTCATGCACACATATAGTATCAGAAGCATGTTGTCATGCACACATATCTCATCAGAAGCATGTTGCCATGCACACATATCTTATTACTATGCACATAAATTCAAAATACATTATTGTAGCAATTATAGGCCATATATCAATGTAGTAGATATCATAAAACAATAATATCGTGTTTTCAAAATATCTTTGAAATTATTAACATAAATTCTTATGAAGCAATTTGTAACAATCACTTGCACATAATACTTGCCTACGTAACTATTTTCTCTCCTCTCTTATTTTTCCCTTACTTCTCTCTCTCTCTCTCTTGGGGTAGGTCAAGGAAAGAGCCCCCTACCCATAACATGAATAGAACTCAAGATGTGTTGTGACGCCTGCTACCTTGAATATCTATGTTTTGAGCCTATTCGTAAATATTCAGGGTAGATCTACGGGGAAGGGATCTCTACTTGTGGTAGAAATGGAACTTAAGATATCATGTTATAGTACTTACCACTTTGATCACCTATGCCTTGAGTCAATTCTTAAAAAGATGATGTACATCTTTACTTTCCTCTTTATTGTTTTTGGGGAGAGAATTTGGGAGTGTTAATGATCTTGTAGGTGGGGGTACTTTACGTATCCTAGGCAAATTTTGTAGAAGTTTTAAGAAGAAATTTAGAAGAAAGTACAAAAAGATCTGCTTTGATTATGGATTAAGCGTCGATTTTGCATCTTAAATAAATTTATCTGATGTCCTAGAATTATAATTTTTCCAAGCCCTAGACCTCCCTTATCTTAACCCTGAAAGCTTGAGAGAAATAAGCAAAAAATGAAATATACTCCATTTCGGAGATTGAATGTCTAAATGGGGGCAAATTTAGGAATAAAAGGAATATGACAGTGGTAATTTTGTTTTTTTGGGTAATTCAATGCGGAAGACAGGTCCCCACCCGTTTTTTCAATATATTAGAGAGAGTTACATTTTGAAGGTGTTAATTGGGGATATCAACTGGGGATATCAACAATAGGAATGGATACCACGATGTGATAATTGGATGTTGGGATGCTACCACCACGACCCCAACCCCTTTCCTTGAAAAAATGGTACTTGAATGTATAAAAGAACTATATTTCTATTTGGGACTTTTTAAATGTTCGAGATTTTTTCGGTAATTTTCGTTTTCGATAGCCCTAGTAGTGCGATTTACTAAACTGGTCGTGCTAGAGTGGGATGATACTTCACGGCATTCATAAAACCAAAAGATTCGGATAAGGATACAATTTCTGAAAGGACAATGGTAGTTAGTCGTCTTGAAAACAAGGAAAAACCTTGTACACATGAAGTAAGCTGCACCTCAAAAATTCTACAAAAGAAAGTGATCTGCATTGGAGAATCCATGAATTGATCATCTTGACCTCAAGATGAATGAGCATGAAGTAAAAGGGAATTTCAATTCCAAAAAATATCGCATCGGATAACAAGTTATATGGACCATCCATTCTCAAAATTTTCAAATGTTTATTGATCTGTACCTTTGTTTTAATTTTGAATTTTATAGTCGAGAGATAAAAATAGGTTTCCAAACCATCATAACATTTCGAATACCGGAACATCTCTAATTAAATTTTAGAGGTGTGCCTTACTTCTAAAATACAAGGAGACAATCTTATATAAACCTCAACCAACAAATAATAGGTCCCTTTGGATTAGACATTTCTCTATTTTCCTATTTGGGAACTAATGATAAACAGTAATCATGATATTAAAGTGCAGAGTATTAGATAGAATTGAGTGTATCCAATGTCCGTTCCTTTTGGCAGATGGTGATGGTCTTGACAAACACTCACCTGGGTACCATTTATTTTCAGCCATTGGAATTTATATTCCATTGGCTTGTTTATGGACAATGCTCATGCCCATAGAGGAGCTCATCCTCACCTGGTAGAGTAATACCACGTTGTCATTTACTGCACACACTCTCTTTCTCTTCCGCACCCCTCCCAAACACACACACATAATGTCAGATTTCAACCCATTAGCCAAGGAATAATCATGGGACACTTGGATACAACCTAACTTCACATCTCTACTAAGAAAACAACACTTTCTGCATTCTCATCTCACATGCCGGTTGACCTCAGTTTGGGAGAATCATCAGAGTTTTGACAATTAAATGAATTATAAACTTGGCTAGAGCAACCAATTGTGTATTGGCTGAGGTTTTGATGATCCCCAACAGCCATCATTTGGAAAATCTTAGCAAACGCCAGGTTCTGCACTGAGTCCTGTCTGTCACTTGTTACTACATCTGACTCCCCGTGATCAAAGCACGACTCATCATTCTCCAACATCCGAACCACCTGCGTTTTCACTTTGATCTGTTCACTCAGTAATGGTATTGGATAGCATTTGCCTATGGTGTATGGTCCATGGTATACACAATGGGCATCCACTATCCATTACTGATAATGGACAGTGGGGATGCACTGTAGTTCTGAATAATAGACAGTCATCTGAACCATGACCTACTATTGATCCGGGGCAGTGAATGTTCTATGGTAAACCATGTGCCCTACACTATCAATGTATGATATGCCCAAGTTATTAAAAGTCCCGAGTAATTATCTTAGCTGAGAATTCATGAAAAGATCTTTGTAAGGTGGGTTGGGAATCTTCGAAACATAAATAGAACAATAGCAGAAAGGTAGGAAAGATATGTCAAATTTAAAAGAAAGGAAAACAAAAAGAATATCTTCCCTACTCTTTAATACAAATTCTTTATTTATGAAGTAAAAAACTTTTTATAGTTTAAACATTGTAAATTTGAAACTGAAATTCCGTTATGCTAATAAATGCATTATTTTTTCCCACCGAATCATTCTTGTTCCAGATTTTCAGAAAAATGAAAATACTTTGTAACTTTTGTTCTCACCTGCCCCATCCTTGGTCTTCTTCTAGCTGACAGTTGCAGGCATGCAGCAGCAACCTCCATTACACACAGCATCTCCTCTCTGTCAAAGCTGCTTCCTAGCCTTGGATCTGCCAAAACTTCAAAATTCCTCTCTGATATAACGCGATCCAGTAGAGGTCGTGCCTGTCATATAAATTAGAAACGACTCGTGTTGAGTCCTGGACATACTTAAACCAATGGTCTGACCATTTATTGCCACTTTTTTTAGTGCTCCTATGGTCTGACTGTTTATTTTCATTTTCCTAGTTTTCCAATGGTTTGATCACGTGAACTTCATTTTTGTCAGTATCACTCGAGAATTGTCATTTCTCACTCAAATAAGAATTTTATCAGCACACTAGATGGGTCACATTGTACAGAATCTACCATTTGAAAGATGCAAACTGGGAACTTACATTGAAAAGGAGAAACATCGAAAAGTCATAAGTGTGGTAACAGTAGTACAATCAAATAGTTGTTTGCTAATCTTTTTGATAATCTGATCCTTGGAGATCTTGGATTGTCAATGTTTCCAAAACCTACTTGTGCCGTTTCTTGGGATTAATATTTAATAAGTTGTAGCAGTTGGCTGGCATGAGAATAACTAGATTTAGCACAGGAATCGATTTGCAATACATTCCAGCATAAGATCTAATGTTGATCACAATGCAGCAATAACTCAAACCAACATTGGTAATGAATGCTTTGCTCCTACTGTTTTTGCTTTTGGTAGCCGGTAGTATCTTTCCACTCAGCTAATATTATGCAGCACAGCACTAGTCATCATGTAGAAGAAAAGCTTGTGTTGCCAGAGCGATTGCATTGAGGTGGACTGTCCTTTCAATCATGAGAATGTCTCTTCAAGTATCTTGCCAACTTTTGCAGTTAAATGCTATGAAACAAGACCTATGCCATAACCTAATCTATATGTTAAAATAATGAAACAAAATACTTTTTGGCTTACAAAATTCAATATTGTAGCTTACACAGTGTTCATACCTCATCTTCTAGGGGCTAGTTTTGCATTATATTTATATAGGAAAAGTATAGATCAAGACCATTTACCTTTGGTACTAGGTGATCACAAGTAATCTTGACCATTGGATGTGAAATTAGGTGGCTGCATTTATTCCATTGACCAAGCTCAAAGTTTAAAAGGAATTTCTCAAACTTTGTGACACACCTAAGCTATTGGATTTCACATCAGATGGTTATAAGTAATTATGACCTCCTTATACCAAAGGTTAATGATCTCATTATATAAAATCCAATTTATATATTGCATTTAGCATATTTCTTTGGATATACTTATATATAGCATTTGGCATATATATTTGTATTTATTTATGTAAAGGGCAACCATGCCGCCTCAAAAGAAAATCTGAGATCTCCACTCTCAAAATTTTGTGCAAACTATGGAAAACCTTAGTATTAAAGAAGTCTTACATAATAAGGTCCAGCGAAATTGGAATTCCCAGATAATCAATTTATGATGGCTAGATCTCAACTAAAAACCTTAAATGAAATAAAACAGATTCTAATAAGAGTAAAAATTAACTAGAAGCATAAAAAATAGAAAAATAACAAAATTATTATAGTGAGTTAGTAACTCTGCCATGGCTAGTCCCAAGTTGGTCATGTCGGTCCCATGCCTGGATAAAAGAGGAAGGCTATGTTAGATAGGCAACTAGCATAAAACTTTGCCACATCTTTTCATGAATTCTGAGCCTATGTTATATGATCATGCTAGGATATTCCCTGAGAGAGAACTTTTTAAGGAGGGAACTTAAATAGTAATGTTTGGAAAAGATAGTAGAGGATATGAAAGACTACATAGGAGATATGGTTTTGGGGAAAGAAATGAGATGGGTGATGCTATTTTGGATTTCGCTACGGCTTACGACCTAGCAATAACAACACCTACTTTAAAAAGCGAGATAAACATTTAATAATCTACAAAAGTGCATCATTTAAAAGCAAGATAGACTTCTTTTTAGTTAAGAAGGTAAATCGACCATCATCTAAAGACTGCAACGTTATACTAAGAGAGAGTTTGACCACACAACATGAGCTCATGGTTATGGATGTTTGCATAAAAAGATGGAAGAGAATGAATGAAATTAATAGGTATCCAAGAACAAGGTGATGGAATTTAAAAAGAAAGAAAATAGACTTATTTATGAATAAATTGGTAAAAGAAGGAAAATGAAATTTTGAACATGAAATTAATGTTTTGTGGAATGAGATGGCTGATTTTATTAAGAAAGTAGCGAAAGAATTCTTAGGGGAATCTAGAGGAAAAGAAAATTTTCGATCAAGAAACTTGGTGGGGGAGTGATGAAGTTCAAAAGGCAATTGGAAAAACGATCACGTTATAAAAGTTGGCAATGTAATGAAAATGATCAAAACTTAGAAGAATATAAAAATGCTAAAAAAAAAATACTACGAAAGTGGAAGGCTAAACTTTAGGCATATGATGATCTATACAATAATCTAGAGACGAGAGGAGGTGAAAATGATGCTTTCAAACTAGAAAAAATGAGAGAGGACATGTAAGGATCTAGATCATATTAAATACATTAAAAGTGAGGATCAGAGGGTCTTAATGAAGGATGACGAGGTCAACAAAAGGTGGCAAATTTATTTTCAAAAATTGTTAAATGATGAACACCATGAGAGCACAGCTTTAGGAGGAACCTTCAACAGAAATGGGATGGGAGGTAATAGATACAATTGATTGGAAATCAGATGTAAAAGAAGCTTTGATAAAAATGAAGTTAGGAAAGGCTTCAAGACCAGATGGCATCCTGATATAGGTTTGGAAGTGTATAAGAGAGATTGGTATATATTTGGGTTCACCAAGTTGCTCAACAAGATGCTGAGAATAAAAAAAATACCAAACTAATCGAGAAAAAGTATTGTAGTAACTATTTACAAGAACAAAGAAGACATACAAAACTATAAGAAATATCAAGGGATAAAAATTATGAGCCACACTATGAAGCTGTGGAGAGAGTGATTGAGTACCGATTAAGACATGAAACAAGTCTCTCAGAAAATTAGTTCAGATTCATACCAAGGAGGTAAACAATTGAGGCTATTTCTTACTTAAGCAACTGATTAAGATTTTTAGAGAGAAGGGAAGAGACCTCCACATGGTCTTTATTGGAAAAGAAATCGGTCTCTAGAGGATATATTGACATGGTGAGAGATATGTATAAGAGAGTATTATCCAGTGTGAGAGCAACTAGTGGAGAGACAAGTGAGCTTTCAATGATTATAGACTACATCAAGGGAGGCCATATCTCTTTGTTTCGGCTATGGACAAGTTAACTAGGTATCTACATAATAGGATACCATAGTGTATGTTCCTCGTAGATGACATAGATTGATGACACTATAGGCAGCATCAAGGCAAAGTTAACACTTCAGAGGGGTACTCTAGAATCTAAAGGTTTTAAAATTAGCAGGGCTAAGAGAGAATATATAGAATGCAGATTTAGTAATAATAAGAGTAGAAACGAAGAAGTAGTTCAGATTGATGAAAGAGATTATTTTCGATGTCTTGGGTAGTTAATCTAGGAGAATGGATAGATGAGGAAGATGTCGTGCATAGAATTAGAGCTGGGTAGGCGAAGCGAAGTTGTGCATCTAGAGTTTTATGTGATCACCAAATATAGCAATGAAACTGAAGGGGAGTTCTATAGGATGGCTGTAAGACCAGCTATGCTTTATGGGATGGAAAATCATGGAATGTTGGGCAGTCAAGAAAAAACTTATCCATAGGATGAGTGTCACTGAGATGAGGATGTTAAAATAGATGAGTAGCAAGATAAGAAAGGATAGTATTAAGATTGAATACATTCGAGGGAACTTAGGGGTGCTCCAATAGGCGAAAATATGAGAGAAAGTAGACTTATGTGGGACAGGATTGCGCAGCGTAGACCTAATACAATATCAAGAAGGAGTGATTTGGTTCAACTAAAAGGCTCTAAAAGGGCAAACGGAAGGCTCAAAAGGACATGGATGGAAGTAGTGAGAAGAGGTATGGTGATTTATGGCCTGACTGAGAGTATGGTCATTGATAGAGCAAAATGTCAAAACATGATTCATATAGCCGAACTCAAATAGTTGGGACAAGCCTCGAATGATGATAATGAGTATAGTAAGTTTGTGACTGCACTCATCTTTATATTTGACAATTCATCTAATTCTATATGAATTATCAATAAACAAAAACTCGTCTGATTATACATCTAATGACTATAGCTGACAAGCCCATGTTAAATGGGATTGAGATCCCAATCAAGGAAAAATTCCCAAGGAGGATCAACTCTAAGAATGTGAAACCAGGCTTCTGGTGCAAGAGCCTCCCCTAGGAAAGGTACTCCCCGTAAAGATGGTAATACAATTAAGAACTATTTAGGTGGAACTAATATTGCCTCCATCATGTGATGTGCACAAAGAAAATAGTTAAACCAACATCATACTGCAACAACATTTGTGGCCAAACAAACTCATCTAATGATGTGGACATTGCTCAATATTTCAGCTAGCATTTTAAAACTTAGAGATATGGATTGGGAATTGTAGATCCAGACTAAGAATCGGTCAGGACCGAAACTGGTTCAGGGAAGGTATGGGCCTTGGCCAAGTTCTCCCCCTTAAACCCCCCCCTCCCCCCCCCCCCTTCATAGTATTTTTTCTTTTTTTCTTAAGCTTGTATAATGTTTTCTTAGGTCTCCTTAAATCCCCATACTATAAACCCCTCTTTTGAATTTTATCTTTTTATGTTTTTAATATGGTTATGGATTGCCTACTCAGAACGATGTCGACCGATCTGAATCGCAAATCCAGTGATCCAAGACAGATATGTGGGTGGACAATTGACCGTGCCTATCCTAGTAATAAAACATTGGTTCCAGCTTAGCACTTGGCTTGAAAACCACCTCCTGCTTCTTGATATGCAAATAATTAAGAGAATATCCCATCAATATAAAGTAAGAAATCGTACATCTCTAAGGCTCTAGACAATTGACTCATTCAAAGTTATCAACCTAGGATCTCATGTAGTAGACCGAAAACGTTTTTGACAAGAAGTTGGGACTAATATATATGTACGAAAAGGTTTTTATAAGGTGTCAACCTTATACTATTGAAGTAAGGTGCACCTCAAAAATGACTTGGAAAAGGTTGTTGCAATGCTGGGAAACCCTCAAATTGATCATCTTGACCTTGAGATGTATTGATCTAGGAAAAAAATATTTCAAGTCATAAAAATATTGCATCTTGTAATGCATTATCTGGACTGTCCATTTTCAAAAAATTTAACTGGTTATAGATCTGCTCAATCTTCACCATTTTGGAACTTTAAAATTTCATAATTTTCATATTTTGGGTGACAATAGACTTTCATGCCATCGCAAGGCTTACTGGTACCAAAACTACATCATTCAGCATAGTTTTGAGGTGTCCCTTACTTTGATTGTTTAAGGTTAATTCCTTGTACAAACCTCATCCTGTATCTAATTTACATTGATCATCCTTGAGATGAGCATTTGTTGGTGTCGAAACAGATTGTGGCAACCTGAACTCATGAGATGCCTAAGCTGCAAGGGTACCAACCAAAAACCTATAAGGATTGGGTCATGAAACTAGTCACTGTCGTTAGATGAGAGCTTAAGTTAACTTAAAGAGGACCATCAACTAGGAATGGCGTTGAGGTTGTGGTGGTAGCACTACTTGAGCCTCAGCTACCGGTTTAGGTTTCCATTCCCACTGATGCATTCAAAAACCGCTAATTATTTCTAAAAACGGTAGGGACCTATATTCCCCACTGATTTACCCAAAAAAAAGAAAAGAGGAGCATCAATTGACTCCAAATATACAGGTCAACCTCTAGAAAACCACAATTCCAGAAGCCTAAAATCATGTCACCATATTTTTTTATTCTGAAAAAATCACTGAATGATCCATTAATACTTGAGTGAGAATATCGTTAATGCATCACCTATGACAATATAATACATCAACATAAACCTAAAAGTATAACGGTCTCTAGCATCAGATTGCTTGAAACATAGAGAGGGCGGAGCGCTGTTTAAACACCGCATCGCAACACAGAGAATTAGAGTCTCTAAAACCAAGATGATGAGCCTGTTTCAGACCGCATATAACCTTTCCCAATCAAAAAAATAAACCACAAACCAGGGAGATAGTTAAATGGGGGTTGCCTAGAGTTCTCCTGAAGGCTACAAACCATAGGCTAAATAGGTTTCATTTGACATAGGCAACAAAGAGTAGAATACACATCATGCGCTTGGCAACTAGAGCAAATGTTTTGTCAATCAACGACATACACTTGAATATCATCTTTGACAACAAGGTGCATCTTGTGGCCACTGCAAGATGTAAATTTTTAAATCTTATATATCCATTTTCAACCAGTGAGTGTCTTGCTAATTGGCAGAGGGACCACATACATCACAGATGTGATTTTTCTTGAGACACTGAATTTATCTTGTAGAGAAAGACTCAAACATCCATACTAACTCTCCATATAGGTAGAGGCTTCTGAAATTGCAGATGATTACAGAAGAATGACCAAAAAATGAACTAAAAAGAAAGTGAGAGGGTAGCATCAAAACAGGAAAACAAAATCTAAACTTAACTGGAGTATTTGAGCTTGATGGCAGTGAGATTATGATCTAAATGGAAGATTCAATGTCCTCATCTGAATGGTCTGAAGTGAGCGGCCTCCTGGGATACAAAAGGATGCTCGAACCCATTAGTGTCGTGAGATTCTTTTGGTATAAACTCGTAGAGAAACAGAGTTAGGTGTAGTCTGAACTTATTCAACAGAAGGGCACAAAATGAAATATGTCTAAGCGGACTCATCTAGATACTCATCATTTGTAGGGAGAAACATGTCCAGATACTCCAAACTTTCTGGTTTCATAACAACTTCTCAACACCAGCATAAGGAAAACACTTTTGACGGTTGGCAGTTTATTTGTTTCTTTTATATCCTGGCAGCCAAATAAAGCAGATACTCCCAAGGACATGCCAATGCGAAAGTTAGTTTCTTCCAATCATGACACTAAACAAGAAAGATGTTAGACAGAACAGAGAAGGCGTCATATTAGCTAGAGAAACCTTATCACAAACAACCTTGTGGGAAGGATTAGCAGGCTTACGCGAACATATGCATGTGGGAGTGTATACTTAAGGTGAATACCTCTTATTCCACAGAACTATCAACACTAGATACCATGAAACAGTGCCATTGTCGAAAGCACAAACTGTTGATAGGATGGAATATCAACCCAAGATGGTTCTCTGAACCCTTCCAAATGATCTGACAATTAGAACACACATAAATCTTGCATGAAAGAAGCAGAGGCAGCTTCTCAACATGGGTAAAGAAGAAGATAAGAGCTATTGATGGCATCCCACAGGATAAGCCCTTATTGTTAATGCAAAAATGGTCAACCCCACTCATTGGCTTTCCCACATAGAGAACAGATATACAGGAAGTGGAGTCCCTTGTGTGAAGTCCTGAAGATGATAGTTCATGAGGGGTTTGTAGAGGTTTGCCACTTTCCAGCAAATGAAAGGATAAATCTCTAGGGGGATGCTTAAAGATTAATTTATTCTGATGAGGGATTTCTTCATTCTTTTACAATAATAGTTTTAGAAATCCTAAAACTTTCCTTTCAAGTTTTTACTATCTGCACTCCATTCACATTCACGCAACGTCATTAGCTTGCATATGTGAGGCACTAGTATGATATACAAATGAATATCTTGATTATATTTTTGAGATGTCACTTTACTGCATCAAATTTACCTCCGAAACTCCAGCCTACATGTGAGCATGCCTTTGAATACATATAAATATACATCTACTCTTGAGCTATGCATCCTATTGAAGATGCCTTTCTATTCGTTCAACTTGTATGTAATACCTAATTAGGCTTCTATCAATATATATATATATATATATATATATATATATATATATAAAGCATTGCCAAAAGACTATCAGATTTAATAGTAAATTCAATTACAATCAGCAACGTAAAACAGACAACCATAGAATGCATATAACTGCAAACATGAAAGATGAAAAAATTCTTACCCATTCCACAAGGCTTTCATTGCCAGGAGTTCGGGATGTATCAATTGGCTTCCTTCCTGTTAGAAGTTCTAATAACAAGACACCAAATGCATAGACATCTGATTTCTCTGTCAGCTTTCCAGTTAATGCATAATCTGGGGCGAGGTACCTAATATTTGGTTAGTGTTAGGTCAACCTCAAATCTCAAGCATAAGTAGATGTAAGCTTGGCCAAAAATACAAAATGAATATAGGGCAACAATTTCACATGGAGAAATGCACCTTGATGGGAAGAGATAATAAGCCAAAAAGGATGGGAAAAAAGTAATATGGTATTGAAAAACTTGCCCAAAGAAAGAAAAAGAAAAAAAAGTGAATCTAAACTAGTGGACAGCAATATCTAGCTTTGTGCATCCCCTCTAACGATACAAAAAAAGGGTAACAAACTCCAGCATATGAGACCAAGCTTCTATGTTTACCCTATTGAGGAGCGCATTACCAACTCCAAGTTTTGAACTACTGTATATGTTATTATAAATGCACTACGAATTGTCACTGAGATCTTGCTATCCAATTTTTTTGGCCTCTTAATGATGATCATTTCTGTGACGTACCCTGTACTACGTATAAATTTCTCTACAACCAGGTATGTAAGAGATCAACAGATCAAAGCTGGAATAGTTTCAACTTGAAGTGGGTTTGCTCTCATAACTCGCACATGGTTCCATGAGCATCCCTCCTTGCTTTTGATTTTGCTTAACCTAATTGGAGTTCATTCCTCAAATTCCATGGATTTCAACTCGGTCATTGTAGATAATGTGATCATTTTCCCTCTCATGATGAAGAGAGTTATGAACTTCCATAGTATAGGATTCCAACATGAATCACGAAAGCGGTGGAAACACAAAAAGATAAACATATTGGATAGAAATCGCATACCCCTTTCCAAATCCGATTCTTCTTGTGTGGATGATGTGATGCTGCCCTTCATTTTTTCATATCTCCTCCAGTTCAAGAGTTTAATGTACGCATCCGAAGGCCGACTCCCGATTATTAGAACAGGCAATATTCTATACGCAGTGCAAATCATGACCTTTCGATAGAAGGCCCGAGAGCTCTTAGATCACCTACGATTTTTTATTCTAGGGCTTAGAGAGAGAAAAACCTAGTAGAGGGAGGAGAGATTTAGGTTTTAGAGAGAGAAAATATTTTGAAAGTACACCTCATGAAGTTCTATCTGTTTCTCTTTCTTACAAACTTTTATATAGAAAATATCCCATAGGGGAATATTATTCAAAAGGGAGTTTATCTTACTTCTTTTTTTATAATATTCCCTTAAATGAAGCTTTTCTTTAATTGAAAATCACATATCACATAGGATTCCCTCACTTTTTCTTTCTACCACTAACAAGTTTAATAATTCTATCAACATCCTCTTCTTTATTAACCACTAAGCATGTAGAAAATTTCAAGGAAGTTCTTACACCTACATGGAGAGGACTCCAAATCCAATATCTCCTAATCGTCCCACTGTCGGTGCACAAAAATGATATCAAATCCCACTATGATCATCTAGTGATATATAGCCACACAAGAACTATGCCATATTTCGTCCGGAAATGCGTCGTGAGACTTTGAGCAATGCATCTCTACAGAGAGAACCACATTAAGATTCCATCAAACTAACGTGGAACACCGCTTTTCTTTATTAAAAAATGCTCCAGCCTGCCCTAGACTCACTTGGCCACACCAGATTGAGTATGTCTACTAATCCCTTGTGAGATACTTTATGCTTAGGAGACTATTCAACCCCTTCGTGTACTCCCACTTCATGCATCTAATAAAACATTGTTCTTATGCATGCTAAGAAATTCAAATATAAAAATATTATATCATATAATAATAGCTTTTCAAAAACATTTTGCAAAAGAACACCCAACATAAAAACTTCAAGTCACTGGTCAATTGATGAGCATCTTATTAGAGTACACTTATATCTCTAGGTAACAATCACAGTGTGGTGTCAATGATTTTTCCCTAGCCTTACAATTATTCTGTTTTGACTTGATTGCTTTCTTAGCCCTAGCCCCAACTCGACCGAATCATTCATGACCATAAGAGAGCATGTTAAAGTAACGACATTAAATCTCCATGTTTTAATAAATGTCACAGGGTCAATAAGGGTACTCAAGGACACGATGTGGCTGACTATATCTCCCAAGGTGTAATAGCTAATATGGATCATCTTATACATATCTACCACTATGGTAATAGTAGTCTCTCACCGAGCACGTGTGGTATGAGTCACACGCCACGGGGTAAATAAACAATATTTGGATCTAGGTCAGATTTACACCATGCAAATCTTAGTTCAGTCGCAACCATTCCTTCCATCACATCCCACGCGCCCCGAGGTTGTACACAAGCAACAAACTTGAACATCCCCGATGCTCACACCTAGCTATCTTACAAGCCACATGATCCAGTGGGACGATATACTTCAAATAGATCATGTCAATTCCTAACTATAAAATCTCATCCGATCTCATATCGAAGCAATTCACACCTTGTGTGTGTATCATCGTCCAATGTCCTAGACATTGAGGTTGGTCAATGTCATGTGAAAGAGCAGACCAAGCCTGCCAATGATATATCTAACAATGAACAAGCATCTTAGTTCATAAGTATGAATTGCAATAAAAAACTGTCATGAATAAATAGCACCAAAACTTGCACATGAATGGTAAATAAAATAAAAAAAAATGTATTGAAAGAGTCAGACAGTAGTGATGGTACAGAAATTAGTTAGGGACTCCTAGATGCCAATCCCTTGACACAAGCCCTTGTACTTCTCTCAAGCTAAAGGCTGTCATGGGATGCTAGTGGGTTACATGTCAAAGGTTGTCTCTCTTCTCTCGTTGACACCTCACATATGGTGATGTCCAATCTCTACATGCTATGTCTTACTATGATACTTATGATTCTTTGAGAAAGCTTGTGCCACCATGTTACCACTAAAAACATGCTAACAAGCTTTCCAACACTCACTATAATCCCTAGCTTTGCAGGTTCCTCATAAGCCATAAGTTTTCCCACAATGCTACACAAATCAATCCATATACTTTGTTTCCATATTAGACATCCAATTGTGTCATATAATTTGTTATACCAAGAAATCACTCCCACTATTGTAGCGGAGATATTTTCTGATGTCAACTATTAATAATCCAGATCAACCAATACGTAGCCTAGAATACCGTTATTGAGTATCTAGATAAGAGAGACAAACTTAAAGTTTACAAGAGGAACTGCATAAGGGAAAAATGATCATTAAATCTGTCTTTTATTTATTTTTTGAGTCATTTTATTCACCTAAGGGCATAAGTAAACGTACTAAAACATAATGAACCTAGTAGCTTGGAGCTAGGGTTTAGAAAAGAAGATAGAGAAGATCCAAAATTAGAGAAAGATGAAAAAACTAGAGATAAAAGAATGAGTATTGATTGTTGTAGGCTTTTGAATAAAGTCCATAACAAGATGCTTCAGTATGCTTGAGTACATCTCTTTTATCACAAAACCCTAAAAAAGACTTAATTCTGACCATCCATCTAAGCTAATCATGAGTAGTTATTATCATAGGCTTTAAGTGAATAAAAAAACATAAAAGACTCTAAAATTGCTACTTATGCTCTAAGTGAATAAATGACACTATTTCTGAGGTGAAATGATACTATTTTTACCACCAAGAAAAATATCACAATGTAGTTCACAACGTCAATTAAGTGAACCCCTTTTGCATACTCCGTTCTCCTTGATGGAATCTTTATCTCTTGGTCTATTGAGGCAATCCAATTGCCCGTAACAAAATATCTCAGTGTTTCCTACTAGGAAAACCGTTTCATTCTCATCAATGGAGATGCTGGTTAGACTTTTCCTCCTTAATCTCAAGATTTCCGAAGAACTCTACTGCATGTACTCCTATGAGACTCACGAAACTATGGTGATTCCCGCCCATTATCCTTAATGACCATGGCAACTCTCCCATTATCATCCTCTAGTGGAGGAATCTCTTCATGGTTATCTATTTGAGATCTTAGTCATCTAAGACCTCCTAATTCTTAAGAACTTCAGCTCAATGAAGTCCACATTGCAGGATTCAACATTTTTCAGGTCACCCTCTTCAGACATATAACCCAAGACATACCCATCGGAGTTCTTAAAACATCTACTTAGAGTTTATACTATGGACCACTTGTTTAGATCATTTCCAAATGGGTTGACAAGAATAACATACACCCAATAACCCGACAATGGTACATATGAGATTTCTGATTGGTCCATAACTCTTCACGGGGTTTTAAGATTCAAATATCAAAGGCACACTTTTCGAGATACACATAGTAGTTAATATAGCACCTCCTAGAAGCTGACATATATATATATACTTGTAGTATCTACATCACTGCGTCCAATAGGATACGAGTCTTTCTCTTGCAACACCATATTGTTTCAAGACATCGTTTCCTACTTAAGAATCCCATTATCCTAAGAGAATTGTCCTAGATAATTCATATATGTATCCGCGCCCCTTTTCAGTTTAGAGAATCATAATTGTCTTTCCTGACTTGTTCTCAATCTCCAACTCAAATCTATTCAAGCAGTAAGGTGCCTCTACTTCAAGTGAGATTAAGTATACTCATTGATGGCGCAAGTATTGATAATGGGATTTATCATAGGGCCTCAATCCAAGGGACAAAAACAAAATAAAATATAACTTCTTATAGGTTCTTACGATCTTTGTACCTTAAAAAGGGGTTTTCAAGCGGATATTACCATTAAACAATGTTTTGGAATGGCTAGGTTCACTATTTGGTCAACAATCCATCTATGAGAAAACCTATCAAAAACTAGTAATCATACATACATTTTACCAAGAACACTATCCCCTTGAAAAATAAAATAAATGTCCGGTAGAAGGGGGTCTAGATAACTAAAAATAAGCTCCTCCGCATCCCAGAAGCATAGAGTATATAATGGAGCAACATGGTCCAATCTGGAACATATGATGATCTAGACGACCCTATACACACTACACCTTTAGCGATGTTGTTCCCCATGCAATGCTCATGCCGCCACTAGAACAAGGAATGCAAAACTAATATGTCAACCTCCCATGCTATGTTTTGATGCTCCCAATTCCACAATCCAACTAACGGAAAGTGAAACAAGCATCTTGCACCCCGTGCATACACTAGCATAGATAGAGAAGTAAACGGTTCATGCCACCTTCAACTTAGTGCATACATGAGTGAAGTGACTGATCTATCCCGTTATCGTAGTAGGTCAAGGTTGACTTTACACATTAGAGAGCTATGCTTACCTCACCTCCATTCGCTACAAACACCCTCAACCTCCATATCCTCTTTGCTCTTAGGAATGTTGTCACTAGGTTAGCCCTTGGGTTCGCCGCTACCCTTGGGGCCACCCACCTTGGCAAGCAAGTCAGCGCTGCTATCATTCATAGAACAACATGATGCCTCTAACTCGAGATGTTGAGATGAGTGATGCTCCATAAATGCATCATCAATAGCTCCATGTAGTCCCTAGAAATGAGGAAGTGACTGGCACAAACACTATCTGCACCTGCCACTTCAATAATGCCACCATCACTCATGCCACAGATCTCTGTGATTCTTTTCCTCAAATGCTCCATCATGGAGACATTCGACGGCATATCAAATGCCCTTATGTCTAGTTATTGGAAAGCTTTCAGACTCACCTCTCCTGTCATTGTTCATGCCTCTCAGCACAGAGTAGTGTGCACAATGATCATTACTGATCCATATCTGGCAAGTATCCATCTAATGACAGGCCTAGATCGTACACCCTTTCCACAAGGGATTCCATGCTGAAGGTTAGATTTTCCAATACTGTCTTCTCATTAAGCAGGTACTGGGGAAAATACTTATACCAAAAAAGGTTTCGACTGTCTAGACATTTACCCTCTAAGATTGAGGGCAATCCAAACATAAAAATTCCTAGCAGCCTATGTTCGTGAATATAGAAGGAAAATCACAGAACAACATGGATAGACGAGTTTGTTCACACGAGGTTGTCCATTCACAAAACAAATATCATTGTACCTCAAACTTCTGCGAATCTTCAAGAACTTAAAAAAGTCATATTTCCAAAACAACCCAAAGTGAAAATTCCACATAGCTAGATAGGGGCCAAGGCTAATACTTAGCATCAGATCTGATCTGGAGTGCTAGACTCTTGATCCACATCATCAAGGCAGTGATGACATCCCGGATGCAAAATCCCACTAAAAGATGCAAACGCATTGCAGTCCCCAGTCCAATGTGACATGCAGCCAGATTGACAACAAACTACTGACACCGAAAGTGGAGAATAAATAGCACATGACATTCAAAATATGTTTTTAGGCCTAAAACATGGCTTTCAGTGTGCAATAAATAGACATGACCTTGCCGGTTGCATCCGGCTTTCCGAGCTACCCTAAAAACATATAAGATTTTCCGAAAATGGATGTTCGGACGCAAAGTTATGCCCCTCAGAAGTATCAGGCCGCACTGTAACAGTCCGCAGCCAGGCTGCACTGGTAAGTGCCTCCTCGGTGAGACTGCAGCCACACAAAACACTGTGCCGCTACAGCAACACACGAACACATGTGGCCTGAGGGGAAGGAGCTGAAGCCGCACAAAAAACTGGCGAAGCTGCGGCCACACTTTATTGAGTGCACCCTCAGATGGCCACAACTGCACAATAATTTGGCGGCCGTGGCTGCACATGCAGTCGTGTCACCACAGGCAATAGTGTTGAGGCCGCATAGTAACTGGGCGCCCGCGATTGCACAGATAACCATGTGGCCTGAGATGCATACACTGGCCACGCACATTAGTCCCATGTATGCAACACACATGCATACTCCATGTGTGTGCCAACCTCCACAGCGTGCCGACAGTCCACATGGTCTGCGTCTACCCACCAGACCATCTCATGTCCACTATGCAGGACCACCTTGGGTGCACTTCGCATGTGACCTGTGTGTGCAACCGTGTGGCAGCAGCCTACGTATCCACACCTTCGCATGCACCCGCCAATCTATCACGGACCAATGAAGGACCAGCGGCTGTACACATCCCACGTGCACGCGTAGGGTTGTGCGCTTCTATACATACCCACGTGGACGTGCGCGGTGGTCTCTCACAGTGAACCTCTGAGTGACCATGGCAGCCATAGTGTGCCTAGGGCATGTTTTGGCCTGCCCGTGTGTCCCTCGCCCTCGCTGTTCATGCTTTTGCATGTGCAGCGTGTCCTCGAACCACTCCCAACTCCTTCGAGGCCTATGAACATCTGAAAAGCCCCAGAAAAGAAAAATGATTTATTGTATTTTTGCACACCAACTACACCAATTATCAAATCCGAAAGCGGATTTCTATTGTTACTGCTCTGATACCAATGCAAGATTCTACACACGAATCCCAAAAGCAGCAGAAACACAAAAAATTAAACAAATCGGATAAATATCACACACCTTCTTCCAGATCCGATTCTTCCCGTGCGGTTGATGCAATCCTTCTGTTTCTTTTAGTGCATATCTCTTCCAATTCGAGAGTTCGATGCTCGCATCCAAAGGCCAATTACCTATTACTAACCGGTAGTATTTTATACACAGTGCAAATCCTAGCCTTTGATGGAAGGCCTGAGAGTTCTTGGATTACCTATGGGTTTTTATTCTAGAGCTTCTAAAGAGAGGACTAGGAGAGAGGAGAGCTTTAGCTTGTAGAGGGAGAAAATATTTCGAGAGGAATGTACACCTAATGAAGTTCTATCTTTTTCTCTCTCTTTAACAACTTTGATATAGAAAATATCCCATAAGGGACTCTTATCCAAAAGTGAGTTATTTTACCTCTTTTGAATAATATTCACTCAAATAAAGCTTATCCTCAGTTGGAAAACCCACATCATATGGAATTCCCTTACCTTTTCTCTCTACCACTAACAAATTTAGTAATTCTATTCTTCTTTATTAGCCACTATAAATGTAGAAAATTTCAAGTAAGTCCCTGCAACTACAAGGGGCAGACCCCAAATCCAACATATAGATTTCTTTCATTCTATTTTGGAGGCACTTAAAGGAAAAATGACATAAGATAACATGATAAAGGCTTTTGGTTTTGTCAATGAGACGCTCAAGAGAGGTTTTGATTTTGACACTGTAATGATCTCATCACTCATGGATGGCCTCTGCAAGCATGGGAGAATAGATGAGGCAAAGGAACATCTCAAGAGATTGAAGCAAGCAAATGCACCAGCAAATGAAGTTACATATACTGTACTGATTGATGGGCTTTGTAAGGAAGGCCTATCCACTCTAATTCAGGGACTTCGACCAGATAATCTTACCCCACAAGCATAAGTTTCTTGCAAATATTTAATTCTAGAGATCATGGGAGCTTGTTTTTTCTATTTTCTGTGATATTTAGGGGAATATTGGTCTGTTACTAGAAAGGTGTAATATATATAAGCCAAAGTTCCACTTCCATATTTCAAACTCCACTTGTCTTTAACAGAATTTGTTTTCGGTGTTCTAATGTTAATAAAACTTGGGTAAGGAATCCAACTCATTTGAACATATTTAGAGGAATAAAGGAGTTTGTCTTAGACATTATACATATTGACCATGGGTTAATCTGGATGTCTAAAATTTCAGAAGCCAGATTGCTCTGGCCAGCAGTTCTAGCTGCTGACATTTGGCATCCATTGAAGCTCATTCAACACATTTTATCACTAAATATCTATCTTGAACTGTTTTGGGGTTCCGGTTTGAACACGTATGGAATTCCATTCCTTTTTATGTACAATCTTTGGGTCACACTTTTTTGTTTCTCTGTTCGCGCTCAGCAAAAGTCCAGGGCTGCTAATCCCTCTTAACACTAGGCTTGTTTAAATTTCTCATCTTTATCAATACAAGTGATCAACTAGTGTTTCTATTCTTAGCCAATGCACAAACTTGAACTTATTTTTTTCTTATTGGTGCTTTGTTGATGATATTCAAATATTTATTTCTCATCTTTATCAATACAAGTGATCGACTGGTGTTTCTATTCTTAGCCAATGCACAAAATTGAACATATTTTTTTTCTTATTGGTGCTTTGTTGATGAAATTCAAACATTTCTAGAAATTTCAGTTCTACTATAAGCCTCATAGAAGTGCTTTTAACATAGAAGTATTTTCTTGGGCAGTTAAGTGCAACCTGAATAAAAAAAGGCATCATAATCAAGAGAAATGCACCGTTCAGTGATGCTTTAACCTCATATGTATCACATAGAAGTTACAGTGTTTTCTTGTTCTACTTAAATGCAACCGGGAATCAAAGAGGAAGTACTATCAAGACAAATGAATTTGCAAGGGTTGTAAGGAACCTCAAAAATTCTGAAACTGAAATGGGAGCCTGTGTTTCTTCCAGGGAAGTTATATGGAATCAAATATATATCCTTCATGGAGCAAATATTTATGGGGTTATGTGGGTGTATCAATCACGTGTTCCATTGCGGATTCAAAATATGCGAACCTAATGCACGATTACCTGATTGCGTCATGGTTTTGAGTTCAATGTAGCCACTCATTTCCTATAAATCAATTATTTATATCCATAAACAAGATAGTTGGCACCATCTATAAGGGTTCTTGATTTTAGCAAATGGTACAAATGTTCCAATGAAAAGAGATCCAGTGTATAACAAGCTCTGATGGTCATGGGAGGAGATTTTGTTTTAGAAGCCCATAGTAAAAGATTCTTTGAGTTCCAACAAAACAACGATTATGCAAACTGACTGCTGGTTTGGAACCAGAATATGATATTTGAAAGCACATCGTAATATAAAGAAATGGCAAACATGATGGAAAATAATACCTCATGTTCTTTGCAAACACAATGCCTAAACTGGTAAAACATTGGTTAAGATGGAGTAGTCTAGAAAAGAACCTCTCCAAAAATTTCATCTTCTGCCTGGATATCTATTTGAACGTATTAACTATAGGTGCTAGGCGAAAGTGGTGCAAGTAGGAGGAACAATACCATGTAAATGTGAACTTGCAAGGTCATGACTCTAGACAAACACATACTTATTAATAACATGCAGAAGATTCACCTCAGCAGTGATCAATTGCTTAAATATTTGGTCCATTGACTTTTATCCTTAGGCTTCAGGGATCAAGACAATAAAAATTTACTTTTACTTTCCCCTTACTAAATCCTCCAAAGGTTTTAAATGGTGTGAGGTGAAACTCAAGACTCCAAAGTCTACAACCTCTTCCCTTCAATCTGGACCTCTTCTTTCCCTCTCAGTTATTCATATGAGATTCTTTATTTTCTTTGAAGACCCTCCTTTCAAGAGTTGATTATCTTTCCACCTGGAAATGAGTTCTCCATAGAGCTCACTCTATACAATCTTTTCAATTCTTTTATTATGAAATGGGTATCCTTAAGGGCATATTCCCAGGAGGTCACTCTCACTGATCACTTTGATAGACATAGTCTAACATGAGATTTTCACTTTGAGAAAGGCCCTATGGAGTTCATTTCTAATGCCAACAGGATGACGTTCTCTATGACAAAGTCCTGAACATGACCAATGTGGCTCTCCATGGAACATTCTCTTGTTGAAATAAAATCTTAGGTTATAAGAAACTATCTTTGGTGTTCTTCCCTTTATGCCTACGTCATGTGGTGTGGTTTGTCAAAAGCATAACATATATATGCCAGATGAAGTACCTTGTGTCTACCTCTTTGGCTGCACCAACCTCTTTGACTTTCCGCTAGCTTAGCGGAATGTATTGTGTCATTGATAACTTAAATATGTTTTGAAACTCCAGTGCTCCCTCTAGGAGGTCAAATTCTGAAGGTTTGCTCCCTCTGTGATGTCATTATTATATCATCAGAATTGATAACCTTCTTGTTATAAAGACATTTCTTATCCCACATCAAAGAGTCTATTCTTATTGGACAAGTTGACCACCTCCAACTTTATTATGTCAATGTAAATAGTATCAAGAATATCATTGTTTAATTGCGGCTGTCATTCCTACAATATGGGGGGAGAGAATACAAATCCAGATGATATTCAGAATGCCATCTAATGCTCTATTTCTAGGAGAGAACAAAATCAATCACCTAAATCATAGATCTTCTAGATCTAAAACCTTTCCCTAAATTAGCTATGCCAAACACAGTATTAGAAGCATCATTCACTTCATTCCCAGTTAATCGCTTGTGCAAGTGAATTGTAAGTTTGTTCCTTTCTTTAGTAGGGGATATAACTTTCCCCAACTAACCACCATCATTGTCACATTATCACTGAGGTTTAATTTTCAAGTTTTGATTGGGAATAAGGGCAGGATAGGCTAGACAAAAAAAAAAGGGGGAAAACCACATCAGGTTCTCTAATTAGATCTCTTATTGTAAGAGAATGATACAAACAAGTTAACAGATGATCTCACCCAAAAGTTCCAACAAGATGTGTCGTTACATGGCCATATGAGTCAGAAACAAGCTTCGCAAGTCCAAAATCTGAGACCTGTGGAAACACCAGGAATAGTAAACAAATTAAAAGATTAAATTTTCAGAAGGGGAATGTGAAGAAAGCATGAACGACATTACCCTTGCATTGAAGTTACAATCCAGCAAAATATTTGAAGACTTGATATCACAATGAATTATCTGAGGGTGACCTGATTTGAATGAAGCAAAAAAAGACTCTTGTTAAATAGAAGATATATCAACAAGTATCACGAACAACAAAAGCATATTGTAATAATGCAAAGTAAAAAAGCAATATACAGTCTTCATGGAGGTAGGCCAATCCACGAGCAGCGCCAATGGCGACCTTGACTCTGGTAACCCACTTTATGCCCTCCCCACCCATACCTGAATTAATTGACAGACATTAGCTTCATAAACTTCCCCAGAAAGTAAGTTATGGACATAATATCCCTCTCTGTCTCATTGGATTGGATCAAAAGTTCACAGATCACAGTTCAGGCTAAGGTTACTTTGCTATTCTAAATTGCTACAAAATTTCAGAAAGGATTTCGAGATCAAATCATATTGTGAAAATTAAACGCCATTCTCTGTCATTCAACAAAACGCTCCTCTGTCATTCAACAAACCGCTCCAAGAACAAGAGAGAGAGAGAGAGAGACGATTTCTTAATTCTTATCATGGTTTGAATAAAAGCAAAGCTGATAATCAAAGTTCAAATCAATCTAACTGGTGTAATATCCATAGATATTGGTTCTTACGATTTCTACACCAAGTTTTTTGTTTTACTTAACCCAAGATATTGGGTTCTTGAATTCCTTTCCATTGCACAATCCAGGATCTCAGAATAGATAGAGAGAGAGTAGAAAAGAGGATTAGTGCATGCCATGAAGGTGGTTGTGTAGTGTGCCATTGGGGACGTACTCATACACAAGCAGCCTCTGCTCCCCTACAATGCAATACCCCAACAAAGCCACCAAATTCCTGTGGTGTACTCGGCTTATCACCTCCACCTCTGCCTGAAACTGCCTCTCCGCCTGCCTGCTATTCTCCATTGGCTTCAGCATCTTCACTGCAACTACTTGTCCATCCACAAGCGTCCCTTTGTACACAAGCCCAAACCCACCTTCTCCTATCAAATTTTCCCTTGAAAACCAGTTGGTTGCCACTGCTAACTCTTCATACCCGAATTGTGCCCGGCCTCCCATGCTTCTCCAACCCCAATTATCCGTGGCAGGAGGAAAAGAATGGGAACTATCACCTGAAATAACTGCCGTTAAAGTAAATCACAGGGACTGAACTTGTTTTAAGTGCATTTGCACATGGAGTTTCTAAGTGATTTCAATTCTACAAAAAATATAATATTTCAATTCTTTTGAAAATTGCAATCACTTTTCGTTTTCTCTTTCCTGAAGAGGATCCACTTCTCCATGCATGAATTTGAGGCCCCTTGACTCATGCAAAGTGTCATAAATTTTCAGGCAGTTGGGGTTAGTTGCATTACCTCAAATATAAATCTTTTATGCTTTTCTTTGATCCGATTTTGAGAAATTTTAAGTCCTGAAGCAGAGCATACCAGGTTTGGAAGCATTCGGTGACACACTGAACTGCTTCTTCTTGTTGTTTCGCCTCTTATTATTTAAGGACCAGACAATTAGAAGAAAACAGAAGAGGGCAAGAAAGGCAGCAATTGCACCAACAATGGCAAGCAAAGCCCTTGGAGGAGAAGACTGTGGCAGTGGAGCTCTAATGGCGGACAGACGCGAGTGGGGTGGCTCAGCGATGTGAGGTTGTGTACGGGAGGGACCGGGCGGTGCATGGGCGTACCTGGGCTTTGAACGGGAAGAGCTCGTTGGTGTACTGGAGGACCTCGGTAATGTATGTGAAGAGATGGGTTGTGCATGGGCAGAGCCGGTGAGAGAGCGAGTGGGAGCCGGTGTACGAATTACAAGAGGAGGTGGTGTGGGCCAAGGTGCATTTTCCGGCAGGGGATGAACGGATACCGGCGACAGAGGGTCGGATTCGGGCGAGTGGAGCGGCGCTAGCATATTAAGAGAGAGAAGTAACACAAATGCGCATTGAAGAAGAGGCTTGCCGACACTTTTGAAGAGAATTGTGGCTATTGGGTTTGATTCTTAAGCACTTCTCTTCCTGCAAAAAGGCGAAAAGAGGCCTTATCTCTATGGAATGGGTCCTCTCTTCCTCTTCTTCGCACTCTTCTTGTTGGATTTCATTGAAAATTTCAGTGGAAAGTTAAGACACCCTCCTTGGACAAGTCATGAGACTTTATAGTACACATATCACTGTTATTGTCGTTCAATTTTGCTTTTGTTTTCTTTTTTTTCCTTCCCCCTTCTTTATCTTCTTCTTGGTGGAGTACAATTGCCAAAATATCCGCAATCTAAGTGTGAAGTAGGCCAAAATAACAGTTGATACATTAAAGAAAATGATGGCAAATGATTCCTGGTGAGAAAACAGGGGAGGCACATGGTTAGAGAAAGAGAGAGAGAGGGCCCATTGCCACCATCAAAAAGCCAAGTGAAATGATAGCCACTGTAACTTCTTACCCTTTTCTCAAAGCAAAGCAAGTTGTAGCCATTCAAAATGCTGGTTTTAACTACAATTGGGTTTTCTTTTGTTTCCCCTTCTTTGCACAACTTACCGTTGCCATAACCACCACCACAACTGACCCCATCAATGGAAGAGGGAATAGAGGAAGGGAAAGACGAAGCTTTTCAAGGCGGGGTGTTTTCTCTTACAATGTCAAATTAAGTGAGCTCATACGAGCTGGAAGATTTGAAGATGCATGCGGACTTTTTGATGAAATGCCTTCTCGAGATACAGTCTCTTTGAACACCATGATTGCAGGATATTGGCGCAAAGGCGATGCTCATAAGGCGAGGGAGATGTTCAATTTAATGGCTACTAAGAATACAGTATCTTGGAATGCCATGATCGCTGGATTTGCAGATAATGGGCAAATAGAGGAGGCCTTAAAGTATTTCAATGAGATGCCGGAGAAGAAGAGCATAGCTTCTTGGAATGCGATGATCTCGGGGTTTCTGAGACATGATATGATTGGGCAAGCGCGAGAGTTGTTTGATGAGATGCCTAAGAGGAATGTGATTTCCTATACGTCAATGGTGTCCGGGCTCGCAAAGTGTGGAGAGGTTGAGAGAGCTCGTGCTTTGTTTGATGAGATGCCTGAGAAGAATGTGGTTTCTTGGACGGTGATGATTAATAGTTATGTGGAGAAAGGGCGGTTTGATGAGGCTCAACAGCTGTTTGAGGAGATGCCGAAGAAGAATGTGGTTGCCCTGACTGCTATGACTACAGGATATTGCAAGGAACGAAAGCTGGTACATGCCCGAAGACTCTTTGATGAAATTCGTTGTAGAGATCGTGTGTCATGGAATGCTATGATCACAGGTAATCGGTTGTGCGGATTGTGATGATTACGGGTAATTAATTGTATAGAACTATAGACTCTCTTTCTTTCTCTCTATGGTTCAAGCCCATACCTTGATTGAAAGGTGCTTGTTGTTGCAATCTGAACCATACCTTGGTTGAAAGATGCTTGTTGTTGCAATCTGAACCATACCTTGATTGAAAGGTGCTTCTTGTTGCAATCTTATGGTTATAAGGGTTGCAGCCCACATTACCAATTAAGATAGATTTATCCTCTCCTAGTTTTGTTAATATATCAGGCCATGATTATTTGCTGCTCATCATTTTTTCCGATTTAGTTGCTTACTGGCTATGTCAACCTTCAGCTTTTAGTTATGTGCCAGTATGTCAACCTTCATCTTTTATTGCCCTTGGCAGGACACAGGAAGCTCTGTGGACTATATATCTGAACCTCTGAAAATAATTAGTTGTTTAATTGCCCTTAATTTCCTTATTTTTGCTATTAGAATGGATCCTACACTTTCGTTTTACTGGCTTTCTGCCTGAGATTTGATTTTAGAATGAGCCGATTGAGATCAAGGGATATTCTGAACACAATGGTTAGTTGGTAGTGAGAAGCCGAATTGACATTGTACTTTTGACTGCATGGAAAGCAGGTTATCTTGCTTTCACTTACCACTTGCTCAAGATTTAGTACCGCATCATCTATTGCTTATAGGTCCAACTGCTAGTAGTTTCTTGTTTGTGGAGTATTCAATCAAAATTCCATGCCAGTTTAACTTGGCAACGTTTTTTCAACAGGTTATGCTCAGAATGGTCAGGGCGAGGAAGCACTGAAACTTTTTGCACAGATGTTTGGGTCTGGTACCAGGCCTGATCACTCCACTCTCATCGTGGTTCTTACTGCATGTGCCATTCTTGCATCATTACATGTCGGAAAGCAAACACATGCAAACACCATTAAAAGTGGGTTTGCGTCGAATGTCTCACTGAGTAATTCCCTGATAAACATGTATGCCAAATGCGGATGCATCCATGAATCTCAATTAGCATTCGATGATGCCTCTCGTAGGGACCTGGTTTCTTGGAATGCCATCATAGCTGCATATGCACACAATGGCCACCATGAAAAAACACTAGCTTTCCTCAAAGAGATGCAAGCAAATGGGCTAAAACCCGACGACATTACTTTCCTTAGCATTCTATACGCATGTGGTCATGCCGGGGAGGTGAGAGAATGCATGAATCAGTTTGATTCTATGCTTCGAGATTATGCTATCCAACCAAAGGCCGAGCACTATGCATGTCTGATTAACGTCCTGGGTCAATCAGGGAGGTTAACCGAGGCCCATGAGTTTATCAAGGGGATGCCATTTGAGCCAGATGCTGCCGTTTGGGGTGCTTTGCTTGGAGCTTGCAGGGTTCATTCAAACGTGGAATTGGGGGAGTTGGCTTACGAGAAGTTGGTCGATTTGCAGCCTCAGAATCCAAGCCCCTACATTCTACTGTCGAATATGTATGCAGCAATGGGAATGTGGAGAGAAGTAACTAGACTACGATTCCTGATGAGAGAAAGGGGGTTAAAAAAGCAACCTGGGTATAGTTGGATGGAGACTGGGAGTGAAGTGCACATGTTCTTAGTAGGAGATACATCCCATCCTGATATTGCTAAGATACATGAAGAGCTGCAAAGAATTGATCTGCATATGAAGATGGAATGTACTTTGTGGGTGCCAAGTAACCAATGGAATCTGGTCATATTGGATTGTAGATGTTAAAAATCCGTGGTGTAAACGTTTATTCTCGTGTGGATTGGAGGTTTTGTTTATATTTTATTGGATTTGTTGATCACGAGTCAATTTTTGGTTATTTAAGACGTAATATGGCAGAAATTGTTCACAAAGGTGTTAAATTTGCAATGTATTTCATTGGTCATTGTAGATAAGAGTACGGGAAAGGAAAACTCATCCTGTTTGCTCCTTGAACCGTATTCATGGTCTTCAAATAAGTTGCACAGATAAATATGTATAATAATATTTTTAAGGATTGTATGCTATGAGACCATTTATTTTAGGTACAAGGAAGTCACAATCAGTTTTAACAATAAGATATAAAATCTAATAGATGAAAGTGTCACAATATTCGATAAATTTTGTTTGGTACGTTGTGTCTAAACAATGACATCCTCAACCACCCAATTTCAATTCTAACTGTAAATCATGATTGTGATATTCTTGTATCAAAAATAAATAGTCTCACTATATTTATTTCTATATTTTTAAACAGAAATGTGGTAAATAAATGGCTGATTCATGAATTGAAATGCCAAGGCACCTATGGTTTAACTCTGAATTATCTTTGGGCAAGAGTAATGATGCTACAGTGAATTTACATCGAAAGTGTCGCAAACCATTTGGTTAGTTGGTGTAATCAATGTTTTAAAACTCGAAATTTGGTGTTAGATTAGCACTCATTGTACTGATCCAAATCGGACCAATGTCTACGATCAAAAATATTAAAAACAAACAATATTATATTAAAAATTTTAAATTTAAGGTAGTCACCTAGTTTGTCCGATTCAAATGCCTGGTTCTCTATATAGAAACGAGCGAATCACTATGATTCCCTATTCTTTATGGATTCCTAATATCATGGATTTTGCCAAAATCTACCGTTTGGATTGCTTAATGACTAGGATACTTAAAATCAGGAAAATCAAAATCATGGAAATAAGACCTACTTTTCCATGATTTCATTTCCACACCAAAACCTATTTTTTTGCATTTCCAAGGCCTATGGATTTCACTCATTTGCTCCCTAAACCCGAAACATAGAGAGCATTTGGTAGGTATGAAAATTTTACAGAGGGGAAGTACTTAAATGTTTTAAAGAGAGAAACTATCTCAAAATATTTAGAGAGAAAAACTATATCAATTTTTAACTTTAAGAGAAAGAAAGTATATTAAAATTTTAGAGCGAGAAAGTATGTTAAAATTTTAGAGGGAGAAAGTATCAAATTTTTTTTGAGAGATGAACTATCTGAAAATTTTAGAGAGAGAAACTATCTCAAATTTTAACTTTTAGAGAGAGAAAGTATATTAAAATTAAAAAGAGAGAAAGTATGTCAAAATTTTAGAGAGAGAGTACCAAATTTTTTTAAGAGAGATAAACTATCTCAAAATTTTAGAGAAAGAAACTATCTCAAATTTTAAGTTTTAAAGAGAAACTATCATATTTTAGAGAGAGAAAGTACATGAAAATTTTTAGAGAGAGAAACTATATCAATTTTTTAGAGAGAGAAACTATTTCAAAACTTTTAGAGAGAGAAACAATCTCATATTTTATTTTTTAGAGAGAGAAACTATATCAAATCTTAGGTTTTAGAGAGAGAAAGCATTCTTAAAATTGTAGAGAGAGAAAATATTTTTTAAATTGTAGAGAGAAAGTATTCTTAAACTTTTAGAGAAAAATTATTACAAATTTTAAAAGGAGAAATTGCCAAAAAAATTTAGAGAAAGAAATATCTCTTTTTTAGATAGAGAAACTATCTCGAATTCTGAGTTTTAGAGAGAAACTATCTCGAATTTGGAATTTTAGAGAGAGAAAATATATTAAAACTTTAAAGATAAAATTGTATGAAACTTTAGAGAGAGAAACTACCAAAAACATTTTAGAGATAGAAACTATCTCAAAAATTTTGGAGAGAGAAACCATGGCAAAATTTATGTTTTAGAGAGATGAAGTATTTTAAAATTTTGGAGAGATAAACTATATCAAATTTTAGATAGAGAAAGTACATGAAATTTTTAGAGAGAGAAACAATCTCAAAAAAAATTAGAGAGAAACTATATTAAAATTTAAGTTTTAAAGAGAAAAAGTATATCAAATTTTACACTATATCAAATTTTAAAGAGAGAAACTATCTCAAACTTGAAGTTTTAAAGAGAGAAGACATCTTAAAATATAAGAGAGTAACTATATCAAATTTTAGAGAGATAAAGTACATAAAAATTTAGAAAAAAAAAACTATTGCAAAAAATTTAGAGAGAAATTATCTCAAATTTTAGCTTTTAGAAAGAGAAAACATCTTAAAATTTGAAAGAACAACTATATCATATTTTAGAGAGTGAAACTACTTAAAAATATTTAGAGAGAGAAACTTTCTCAAAATTATTTAATAGGGAAACTATCTCAAGTTTTAAGTTTTAGAGATAGAATATCTTAAAATTTTGGAAAGAGAAACTATATTAAAGTTAAGAGAGCGTAAAGCACCTAAACATTTAGAAAGAGAAATTATCTCAAAATTTTTATATAGACAGTTTAAAATTTTAAATTTTGGATAGAAAACATATTAAATTTTAGAGAGAGAAACCATATCAAATTTTAGAGATAGAAAATATCTCAAAATTTTTATGGATACGCTATCCCAAATTTTGAGTTTTAGAGAGAGAAAGCATATAAAATTTTTAGAGAGAGAAATTATATCAAGTTTTGTTATCAAACAATGGATATGGAAGTAATTGCAAGGAATCCATGAATTTTGTATAATTTATCCAAACAAGAGATTTGAGGAATCCATGACAAAAATCCTTGATATTGAAAATCCATAGATTTCCTTAGGATTTCAAATATCTAAGATTCCTAACTTCCTCCTATCCAAACAGGCCCTAAGAGAATTGGCTTGGGTAACTACATCCTGGGTGGATGAACAATATCAGTGGCTATCTTTTGGCACTGTGTTCCCTTTCATTTTCCTTTTATATAAAAAGTTTTTCTATTCGCTTCTAAATCTAACCATCATGTCTTTATTACTCTTTCTCCATAACAAGGCAATTACCAGGCCTGTGCCTGTCAATAGGCTTTTCAATTGGGACCTGCTTGGGGCCCAAGCTTGCATGAGCCAACTTTAAAATTTTTAAGTGTATATATATATATAGTGTGTGTCTATACACACTGAAAAAGTTTAAAGTTGGGTCATGCAAGCTTCGACCTTGCCTTAGATAAAAAAAACTTTTAAAAACGATTATAGGAGAAATTGAATAGTGTTTCGCCCCACCACGGACATGCTATATCTGTTGCAGTTTTGCCTTAAAAACTGTCACGGAGTTACGGGAGCCGTAGCAGTTTCCTATATTTTTTGTGTGAAAAAATACCACCATGGGCATGCTATGTTTGTTACGGTATCACAACGGACATAGTGGGTCTGTTGCAGTCTTTTAATCTACGCTGTCCAAAAATATCAAACGGCACTAAGCCTATGGGCAAAAATACATATTTTGGCCCATGCGTATTTTGTAGTCTCTTCCACACACACACATATATATATATGGAGTGGATTCTGTCAGCCCATGGGCTGACTACTACAGTGTCAGCCAATTGCTCAGATTCAATCTAGGCTGATTTGACAGTTGCAATCTCATTTTGTATTTGAATTTTTATTTTCTTTCTACAAAATCCAAATCACTTAAAATTTTAGGCATTCATTATTCTCATCAAGGCGTACCTTATAAAAATATAAAAAAATAATTTGTAAAATATAAATTGACTAAAATATCCCCAAAATGTATCAGGGGTATTTTGGCCAATTTATATTTACAATTTTTTTTTTTTTTAAATTCTTCTATTTTAGAAGAATAGACGCTCCAAATTTCAAGTGATTTGGAATTGTAGAAAAAAAATGAAAATTCAAACATGAAATAAGATCGTGACCGTCTAATCGGCTCATATTTAATCTGTGCCATTGGCAGATATATATATATATATATATATATATATATACTACCCTCATCACCGATGAACTTCTATAGGCGAAAATGAACAATGATTTCGCCTACCCTCATCACCGATGAACTTATATATATATATATATATATATATATATATATATATATGTTGTAAAATATTTTTTTGATATTTTCTGTAGATTCATTTGTTTTTTATTAACACAAGCTCTAAATTTCAGATCATTCCAATTTGTAGAAAAAAATGAAAAATGATACACTACCAGACAATCGTGACCATGCGAATAACTTTGAACGGTGATGAGGGTAGATGAAATCATTATGCGTTTTCGCCTATAGGCATTTTGTAGTATCTTCTACACACACACACACACACACACAATATATATATATATATATATATATATATATATATATATATATATATATATATATATATATATATATATATATATATATATATATATATATATATATATATATATATATATATATATATATATATAGCCACTACACAATGCCTATGTGCGAAAATGAACAGTGATTTCACCTATAGGCACGGCCCTGTCTGATTGTTTTTGGATAGCATGGATTAAAATGTCCGTGGCAGATTTTTTTCCAAGAAAAATTTGAACAGGGACCGCCATGGCTCCCATAGGTCCGTGGCGGCTTTTATGCTAAACTGTAATGGACATAGTAGCAAACACTGTAGCAATTCTCCTTTAGCCATTTTTAACACTTTTCCTATATATATATATATATATATATGAAGTATCTATGCAATGCTTATGGGTGAAATGCTACAATGATTTCGCCCATAGGCCAATCGTTGTCTGAAAAAATCAGACGACGTATATTTTTCGATCGCTACGGACCTAGCATCTTCCTGGTAGTCAAACATAGCGTCGTCCGTTGTGGGTCAGTTCAATAAACCACTGCAGGCATAGCAAGTCCATGGCGGTGGTGAAACACAGTAGTATTTTGCTTATATCCATTTGTTTTAGGTTTTTCAATATATACCTTATGAGATATGAGTTAGTGGGCTAACCTCGACATTTTCCTTTATATATATATATATATATATATATATATATATATGAGACCGTCTCACACCCATGTGTGTAGAACCCCAAAGGATCACTATTAAATTTAGCACAGATCTCTAGAAAAGTCAAGTCTTATACTCATATGATAACTTTGTTAGAGATCTGTGTTAAATTTAATGGTGATTCTTTGGGGTCCTACACACATGGGTGTGGGACGGTCTCATATGATCATTATATATATATATATATATATATATATATATATATATATATATATATATATATATATATATATATATATCTCTCTCTCTCTCTCTCTCTCTCTTTATACACGCACACAATCAATTCTAAGACTTACCTGACTTATCAAAGTTCGATTTAACTGAGATCGTATCCAAACTTAATATTTAAAAGAGTTGAGAGATGTGGATCCCGTCAAATTTAGATATATGAAGAAATCAATCTGAAAAAAGCTTATTTACTACAAATCTACGGCCGAGCCGGCTCAGATATGTGTGAAATCTGAAAAACACAAAAACAAGAGAAGCAAGATTAAAGAGAAAACAACAATGCAACTATAGTCTTGAAATAAAGATAAAAATCCATCAAAGTAAAGATGAATATTAATTAAAAATTAAAGAAAGAAATAAGAAAATTAAAAAAAATAGGAATAATAGATATATTAAAAAAAATAAAACTAATTAATTTAATAAATTAATGAAGCAAAGAAAATAATAACGAAATAAAATAGAAAAGAAAGAAAGAACCTGGAAGCCAGACCTTCTGGCCTCGCACAAGAAGTAAGGCCCATATCTGACTATGAAGAATGAATCTTTATTCCTCGATCTTTAAATTAATGATACTAAATAATTTATTGCACTCCGAAGAAGAGAGTGGTGCCTCCGAATTCTACATTGGCTGAAAACTTGAATGACTGAAATAAATTATTTTTTTGTATGAACATTGGCTGGTGTAAGGTCTTAGAAATAGGGTTTGAATAGCCTAAGTTATGGTTTTTGGGGCTACAGGATTCTAGGACTCAAGAATTAGGATTTCATCTCTTGCTCTCTTGAAAAGGTTGAAAAAGGCTCCATTTTATTAATAGGAATGTCCCAAAATAGGAAGGTTGAGATTCCAGACCACTCAGGAGAAATTCCATGACCACACTACAATATGCAGTGTTCTCTCTCCTGGGTCACATATTGTGGTGTTGACATATCTCACTTATGCTCCTTTATAGGATTGTTCCTAAGCTCATGCATAGTCTAATGGTGGTGTCAGATCGAATTTAGACCCATCTAGAAGGTTGCGATGCATGGTTTACCTCTGCAGGTTATAAAAATTTCTTATTCTAAAAAACTAGTTTCCTTATAAGGAGATTATGAAATATTGACATGTTTGGGAGTTTGGGAATATTTGGCTTCTAAAATGAGATATTCAGGATTTATAGACGATCTTGAGAATATTTAGAGAATATTTACGGTATATTTGGTCTTTTATATTCGAATATTTAATATTTTTAAAGATATTTGGTTTCTTAAACTGGGACATTTGGCGTCCATGGTATATTTAAAAGATATTCTAGGCTAGACTATGGTCTAGGTGTGGACTATGGCTGTGAGTGCTTTTAGGGTTCATGAATAAAGTTAAATTCAAAAGGTGTATCTAAAATTACGTATAATCATTTTCATTCCATATTTATGTAGGGACTAGCCTCATCTAACCTAATTTTTTTCAGGCTATAGCTGAGCTTGGGCATAGTTGTCATGAAATTGGGCTCGTCTTGAAACCAAATTTTCATGTCCTGGTTGAGGCCTGGCTTTTGATTGTTCTCGAGTGAACTTAGGCTAAGGTTGGCGCGAAGCAAACCCTGCCCATTAATAACCCTACTCATTAACCATCACATATTTTTGCTCTCTTAATCTATCCACTCTCCAACACTCTTCTCACTCCCTTTCTCTTCTCATGTGAATCGCCATGGAGGGCCACCTTATTAAAATGACTACTATACGCTGGGTTTTAGGTCGTGAAAACCAAGTACTATGAGTTTTTTAATCTTCTATCAAAGTTAAAAGAAATTTTTTTCATAGCATAAGAACTTGAGTTTTAATAATTATATGTCGTTTAGAAGTATTCATCATGAAGTTATCTGATATAAACTATAGGCAGTTTTACATATAAGTTTATCTTTATAGAAGCTGTTTTTTACTTTATTAAAAGTGAATTATTGAAAATGACATGTTTTTAGCCAAATAGAGCTAAATGTAGCTGGAAATTCACAAAAAATTGAATAATTAAAGGGGTGCGGTTTGTATAGAGCCTAGGCTCTAAACAATCAAATTAGATCCTACCTTCAAATGGTGTCGAGAAATGTGGTTTCGACACTAGAAATCGTTGTAATACTCTTAAAATATATTTCCATATTTATTTATAAAGTTTAAAGCTTCAAAAATAGTGTAGATCGATAGATCTATGAAAACTTGAAAATCTTGAAAATTGACAGTCCAAAAATGCGCGTTACAAAATACACTATTTCCAAAACTTGAAATCCATTTTTTTCTCACATCCATGCATCGTGATGTCGAGATGATCAATTTGAAGATATTTGGGCATCAAAATGACCTCTTCTAGTAAACTTTTTGCGGTAAGCTCAAATTTGATTGTTTAGAGCCTCGGCTCTATATAAACTTTTCCATAATTAAATTATATTATACATATTATAAGATGCATACCAAACTACTAGCAGATTAATATCATCCACAGATAAAATGAATTGTCATCCAAATTTGGCCTAAGGGTTAATGGAATGCATGTTTTTCAGAGGATTCGTGGCTCTTAGAAGCAAAGATGATAATGCCATAAAGAAAAAAGAAAGCATCAACACTTAATGGTGGAATTGAGGGGAACTATCAACACTTAATGGTGAAATTGAGAGAAACCAGTTACACTTAATGGTAGAATTGAGGTGGTGTTGTGTTCTCCCCAAATGTGTTAGTATCAAAAGATTATTACTCCTTGTCAGAAAACAATCAGAGAAAACCATTGCAAATGAAGAATAAATTCACCCTTAGTTGTATAAATGACTAAGAGCTTTTGTACTTATCAATGGGTGTGCGAGGAGTTCCAAGTGCTTTAGGAGCATGTTCCACTTACATCAAATCACTATATAGAACTTAAGTGTCCCAAAGAAGCTCTAAGTATCAACCTCATAGGAAGGTGGTGGCAAAATACAACAGCAAAAAAGAAAACTCTTTCAATACGAAGTTGAAGCTTCTAGGTCCAGGACTGAAGATTATTACTATAGAGAGTGAACCTTTTGATGTAGAAGAGCATTATTATTCGCCTTCTTTATAGGAGGACACTTTAGATCCCCTTGATGGCTAGCAATTATCCATGCTATCGTCAGAGGTCAACTATGAGGAAAGGTATAGGGTGATCTAAAGTCCCAGATATCAATAGATGTAAAGAAGATAGTAGAATCCATATAGAAAGTAGAAAGCATGTTCAATGCCATGAATGTTCACTACAATTGTTTTATAGATGTCATTATAGATACCCTAAAAAATGATAGAGTACAGAAATGATTCGGTGAAGGGCGTACAAGACAAGCCAAAGAAAAGCAAGTAAAGAAGGTCACGTCCAGAAGGAGTTAGAAAACCTCGCATGGAAAGTCGACTAAGTTAGATGTGAGTGGAAGAATGTTTGAAATTAGTGATGTTACAACCAAACACTACCATGATTATCTTTTAAAATTAAAATCCTTACATGGAATATTCATGGGCTTAATTTAGGACAAAAAAAAAGAGATATGATGTTTTTCGTTCAGAAAGAGGAGTCGAACATTTTATTACTAAAGTGGAAACCTTAAATATTCATATTGTAAAGGCAATATGTGGAAGACATACAATGGAATTTACTTGCATGGATGTGTTGGGTGTCTCGAGAGTTCTGTGGATCTTATGGGAATCCATAAATTAAATGGAACTAAATTTATTCCCTCTGAAAGACCTATTTCAAGGGGTTTTGAAGTAATTAGGGCAGAAGTGAAATTTTTGCTTACTAATATCTATGGACCAGAACAGGCCATCTAATAGAAAGTTTCTTCAAATTAAATAGTGTCTTTGCTAGCTTGAGGGGACATCTTAATATAATTGACTGGTCTTTTAAATCTAGTATTGCTACAAGAATAGCTCCATGTACGCATGCTTTTAATGAATTCTCCCCAAAATCTCCTAAATCTTCCAGTTGCAAGAACTTATTTTCTTGGGTCTAACAATTCAACCCTATATACCTATGTCTTATAAAACTAAATCCTATTTTAGTAACCCCGACTTTGGAATCTCTTCTTCTAAAGGAAAATGTTAGAGCTTTGTCTAAACTTGCTTTAAATCATCATTATTGTTTTTAAACTCTACATAAGTGTAATATGTACTAAGCCCATTTAGGTTTGAATTGGCATGTTTGTTGAGGGCTATTCATTTGAATTCGTTAAAAGATTTTGAGAAAGCATGCAAGTTTAAGGTAAGCAAGGATATAAAGTCTCTAAAAGGTTGCAATTACTTAAGGAGTGAATTAAATATTGGAAAACTGCTCCATGGGGCAATCTTCCGATGAAGATTAACAATTTGGTTGGTCAGATTCAAGACCTGGATAAGGAAGAACAAACTCAATTGGACTAAGTGCAGAGCAATAGAAAGACGAGTGCTATGGAAAGCTTCTTTGGAAGAATGCCTAAGGATGGAAGAGGTATATTGGCATCATAGATCTAGATTTAAACGGTTGAAGGATGGTGATAGAAACACATTTTTTTCATTCTATTGCAAAATCAAGAAGGAGTAACATTATGCAAGGGACAAACATTACAAGCATAGATTATAAGAATCTTCATGCAATAGAAGATGTTATTATACAAAACTTCAAAGAGGCTTTTACTACTTCTCAAAGACTTAAAATATCTTTAGATGTGATTTATTTCGAAAGACTACTTCAAGGCAAAGCTAAGTGGTTGAAAAGGCGATTAAAGTACGAGAAGATAAAATTAGTTGTTTTTGGTCTTTTGGTAGATAGAGCTCCACACATATGGCTATATAATAAAATTATTCTAAATTTTTTGGGAAATGGTAAAAGGAGATATTGTTGACATATTTGAGTTTTATTGCAGTAGGAAGTTCAATCCGGCAATGAATGCCACTTTTATTGCCTTAGTGCAAAATAAAGGCTCAATTGAATCACTAGGAGACATTAAACCTATTAGTTGGTAGGAAGTTTGCATAAGATTTTTAACTGTCGTGGCAGGTGTTGGATGAGGTTATTATTTTATCAAATAAAGATAAATTATAGATAGTATTCCGGTTTCTCAAGAATATATTCATTTAAGAATCATACAAGAGAAATTTTAAATTATTTGTAAAGTCAATTTTGAAAAAACCTACGCCAAAGTTGATTGGGATATTCTGCATTAAATCCGTGCACGATTGTGAATATGGATAAGGGGATGTTTATCAAGCGCTACTCTTCTATTCTAGTAAATGGTAAGACCAAAAGTTATTTAAAGAGCCTCAAGGGGCATTAGCCAAGGAAAATGCTCTAGCCTGATACTTTTCATCTACTTATGAGAAATGATTGATTACATGCTATTAGGGTTGCTACAAAAGATCAACAGTCACTCACCTTCAATATGACAACACAACCATATTTTGTAATGCAATGAAAAATCGGTGTTTAATTTGAGACTGTTCCTAGAGTGTTTAGGAAATTATCACAGGGCTTAGAATAAAAATTCTAAGCTAATTGACATTGGTGTGATGAAGTTGTGGTAAGTATTTTTGCGAACATAATGGGTGGGGTAGAAAGTCTACCTTGTAAAATATTTAGGCCTCCCACTAAAACATTCTCCTTGGTCTTTTTGGGATCCAATCATCGAAAAATTTCCAAAAAATCTATATCTTTGGAAGTCTAACTCTAGATATCTTTCTTTGGGTGGTAAGATCACATTAATCAGCTCAACTCTATCCAATCTCCAAATTTACCAAATTTCATTATACATGATGCCTAGAGTAGTAAAAAAGTTAGAGAATCTTAGGAGAGAATTTCTATGGGATTCACTTAATTTAGATGGAACAAAGTTTGTTCACCTAAAAAGGAAGGTGGTATGGGTGTATGTAGGTTAAACTTGATGAACACTGCTTTGTTATCTAAATGATGTTGTTGGTGTGCAAGTGAACATCAACAACTATGGAGAGATATTGAATAGTAAATATGAAGTGGGTATTGGCTCACTATTGTTTAAACACCATAAGAAAAAAATTACTCATCACAAATTTAGAAGGAAGAAGGTTACTGTGAACCAATTTTTCTGAGGAATAGCCAAAGATGCGTTAGTAAATGAGACAAAACTTACTTCTTTGTTGCCCATATGTTTTTGCTAAGGTAGGAGACATATTAGTGAAAGTTTATGAGATGGCTATGGGGGAAAGAAATAATGATTCCTAGTCAATATAGTGCAGATATATACGAGTCTCATATACTTGTCTACATCAGTATGGGTCATTGTGATATCAATTACAAGAGGTTTACTACTCCCCACAAAAGGGATAAGCATATATAGGAGATTATTAAATTTGAGTTCTCTCTATTACTTCTTTATATCAAGGATTCTCTGGGATCCTTACCTCCATCATTATGCATGGTTTGAAAACTTTTACTCCATCAACGGGCATTCACATGGGTACTTTGACAAGGCAAATTGTGGACAATAGATAATAAGGAAAAGAGGTCTTATGCTAACGAATATGCATCTCCTGTGTAAAGTTTATGAGGAGTCTTGAAATCATCTTTTTGTGAGCTGCACATTTCCTATGGATTTATGGTGTTGGGGGATTCAAATATTTAGAATCCAACTGATATTACCTAGAAAATATTTGGCACCTTTTGCAACAACAGTTCTCCCTTGCACTTAATACGAGAGGTAATACTTTATGAGGACTTTGATGACCATACTTTGTAAAATTTGGAAAGAAAAACACAATAAGACAATTGACAGAGCAGTGAGAAAGAATGAATAATAAAAAATCAATATTCTTGCTTCCATGGCTGTTTGAGTGCATTTGACAGATCAGTGAGGAAGAATCAATAATAGAAAATCAATATTCTTGCTTCAATGACTGTCTATGTAGGGATTCATAAAGATTTTTAATGGCATTTTATACACGATTGGATTTATCAAGAGTTACTATCCATAAATGATAAGGATTGCTAGAATAGGATATAGGAACCTCCAAAAGGAGTCCATAAGCTTAACTTTGATGAATCTCCTCATAAAACCATGGAGGAGCTTAGTCTAGAGTCTTGATTTAAGACTCCAATGGAAGAATGTTTATGGCTTCTTCAGATCTGTACAAAATAGCATCTGCAAATGAAGCTAAATTATTCGTATCATTGCAAGGTTTGATTTTACTACAAATTTTTCAGGTAAGTAAAGAGGTGGGACAGACAATTCTAAAAATGTGTAAAAAGAAGTACAAGAATCCAAAGAGCCTTAAAGATACAATAGATTGCTGGATAAGAAATTGACATCTGGACTTTAAATCAATTTAAGATTTCTCATGTATATCGTGAGGCAAAGAGCGAAGTGATGTGTTAGCGAAAGGAGGGATAATGTAGAACCAGTTGGCAGTTACGAATTTCCAAGGTTCACTTCTTGCTTCTTTGTTATGTTTTTGTAAGTAGTTGTGTAGACAACTTTCAATATATAACACCTTGAATTTTTGTAAAGATCCAAGTTAATATTCGAAAAACAAAAATAAAATAAAATAATGAATTATAATAAAAGAAAGAGTGTGCTACTTCTTGTACGTTTACTTCCTTGGGTAAAATCTTCAATAAGGATATTTCTAAACCCCAATTTCGGGTTCGAAACTTAAAGTTCCTAGCTGTAACTTTTTTTTTATTTTTATTTTTTTTATTAAAATAACGATTTGGAATTTTTGAACCGTCTGAAATCAACCCCTAAAAAGAGGTAGTATGGTATGATCCCATGAGAAACCTTCAAATAATTATTTATTACATTAGAATACTTTTGTTTTGAAAAATAGAAATATGGGATTCTAAAGTGGATACCAAGATTTCAAAAATAAAAAAAAGAATACATTATATATATATATATATATATATATATATATATATATATATATATATATATATATATATATATATATATATATATATATATATATATATATATAAGGGCATCTATACTATACTCATTTGGAGCGTTAATGTACACCTACTCCCTTGGGCATACTATACTCATTTGGAGCGTTAATGTACACCTACTCCCTTGGGCAGAAGACCTACTTGGGAGTATTTTTCTTTTTATCTATACTTTTGGAATTACCGAAGGATTACTACAAGAATAGCTTCTAAATAAAAATAAAAATAAAGGATTTTGAGTTTTGTTATGCTTCTCTCACCAAGCAAATATTGGATGCCTTTATTCACTCTTGAGGCAATTATTCTTTTTAACCGCATTGTATGTGATTTGGAAAAAAAATTGGTTAGTGTATGGGCTAAAATTTTTTATACTCAAAATTTGGAGTCTCAAAAGTGCATCTAATTGGATTTTGTCTGATTGAGCAAATAGAGAGTAAGCCCTGGCGGCAGCACATACATCTTTAATTTATTCCATTAAACAAATGTACTCCTCTAAGAGCACAATGTACCATTATTCCCCTAAAGTTTTTTTTTTTTGGTTCTTTGAATTCACTTTACAATCTTTGTGCTTATTTTCAAAAAATAAGAAGTGAAAATTTTAATGTAACAAGCCATTTCTTTTAGGGAATCTGCTTGGGGTGCATTTAACACACCCAAATTGTGGAAGTGGGAGGAAGTCTCCCACGAAATATAGAAGAGTGGTCTTCCATCACTTTTTATGAAAAAGGACTCTTCTAGAAATGAACCATTTCTAATATTTTAAAAGTGTGTGTGGAAGAGCGTGGAAGGCAGCATTTCCAAAATATCTCTATATTATTACATACAGGAGTGGACATTTTACTCGCACTTCCAGAAATTCCTTCAATCAAAGATGCCCTTATATTATGCTTCAACAAGAACACACTCTGCTGCCTCTTTTCTCATGGGGCGCGTTTCGAACTCCAGTTTACTTTAAATAGCTAGTTTAGAAATTCCGAACTGATTACTTATATCCATTTTTAGAAAAAGATGGTTTGGAATTTCAAATTCCAAAACAGTTTCTTAACAAAAAGTTCAATGCAGAAATTGAAGTTCAAAACTAAATATTAATCCAAAAAATATAAATACCATATTTAGAACTAACTGAAACCACTTTTAAGAAATATCAATAAACCTGAAATAAAAGACGTGCGTGTAAGAAATATTTTCTAAAGGTTGCAATTTTCATTGACATGGGTAGTGCAAATTTTTTGAAGTTCCTCAACACAAGAAATGGGTGCTTCCATTGCCCATTACCTCGTTCTTGTTGCTTTTTTCTCTAAACTTCTCTTCATTCTCCTACTCTCTCAAACATCTCTCAAAATCTCCCCTCTCCTCACTTTGCAGAGAGACCCCAATCAGTTCTGTCTCCGTCGTTTTCTCTCTTCTTCTCTCCCTTTGCTATCACCCCCCTAGGCCCCTTTTTTCTTTATCATCTCTCTCTTCCCCTATATATCCAACGTCGCTTTTTTTCTTTTTTCTTTTTTGTTTTTGAATGCTACCTGGTATTTCATTGAGATTATGAAAGAGTTACAAGAGTTAAGAAAAGAAAATATAACGAAGATATAGAATGGCGTAAAGCCAGGGAGAAGGGGATAAAGCAAAGAGGGGGGAGAAAGATACAAATAGAAAAGAATGAAAAATTAGGTAGACGAGGTCTGAATCATTTAGGAGGTTGCTTCTTTGGCCAAGGTATCCGCTGTTCCGTTTCCCTCTTTATTGATATGGTTGAAGGACACTTCTGTCACAAAGAATGTGAATAATCTTGTCCATTGTATGGCTCCAAGCCCAAAGGTTTTTGTTTTTTTTGGGGGTCTTACACTAGGCAATTACATTAGTTAAGTCTCCTTCAATGATGACATTAGTACGTTGAGTCTCCAATTTGGTCACCTCAAACGTCAGAGCCCATAACTCTACTTTATTAGTTGTGCATGGGTGTAAGCCTCCTTCACAGTCAAGATAATTTCGCCCATTTTATTTCTCAACTGTTCTCCATAGCCTACTACCTGTCCACCCTCTCTCACATTCCCATCAAATGTTTAATTTCACAATGGTAGCACCTATCTTGAGGGTTTGATGATGCTCTTCTTCCTAAAAGCAGGTCTTTTATATTAATGTCAAAAAGCTCCGAATGCACATCTCTATAGCATGCAATTGATTGTACCCAAATTGTGGATGAACATATAATTGCCTGACAAAGCCCTTCCCTAGCTCTTGATTTACCTTCAAAAGCAGAAGAGTTTCTTTCTTTCCAAACATTCCATAAGACCGAGGTCAGCAAGATTCTTCGTAAAGGCAACTCATAGTAAGGAAAAAGTGGTGATAAGGCAGACCTAGAGCCAACTTGCCTCCGTAAATAACAAGTTCCATATCTCCTTCACTCCTGGACAGTGAAAGAATAAGAGGGGAGTTAGCTTCCTCATTCATTTGATAGGATAGACAGATGTTGGTGATGATTGTAGCTCTCTTCTTAAATTTCTCAATAGATAAAGTTCTATCTTGGAACACTAACCATAGGAAGGTTTTCACTCAATGAGGCACTTTGCTTTGTCGTACTCTCCTAAGAAATGTTTAATTAGCATGAAATTGCCCCTTGTTAATAAATCATAAAGGGATTTAATAGAGAAGGACTTGGGATATAATTTCCACACGACTATGCTTGGCTTACTGGGGCAGAATGACTGATTGAAGAGAGTCTCCATAAGGGTACAATACTGCTATTCTACCACTTGTTTTACCCTCCTACCGAGTTTTATGTCCCAAACTACTTTAGTAGCCTCCCCAATTGCAATCTCACTAATAAGAGCATGTTTCTAAGTGGGCTTTTGGTACAATTCTGGGAATCTAACATATAGTAGATAGTTTCCGGGCCATTTTGAGATCCAAAAATTTAGTATTGATCACAATTCGCAACCAACATTCTGCTATAATCCACAAACAACTAACTAATTGATTCCTTTCGACACTGTTGAAGCTAAGGGCCCTTGCTGAAATTTTTTAGCTATATGGCCATCAATTGCTATACCATAATTGCATAGGATAACCTTGTCCCATAGTTGATCTATCTAATTGCTTAGTCTCTACCACCAATTGGTCCATAGAGCTTCATTGACCAATCTGAGCTTATAGATACCCAGGCCTCCTTCTTTCTTAGGCAGACAGACTACACTCTATTTAACCAAGCTATATTTCTTACTTTCTTGTAGATCACTCCATAAGAAGTTCCTTGTGAGGTTTTCAAGGGATTTCACCACTCTTGAGGGAGCTCTGTAGAGGGACAAGTAGTAGATAGGGAGGTTGGATAAAGTAGTTTTAATAAGAGTTAAGCGACCCCCAAAGAGAGGTATCTATATTTCTACCCATTCAACTCGTATTGAAATCTTTGTATGACGGGGTCCCAATAGCTGGCCGGTAGTCATTATTTAATGCTATCCCCAAGTACTTGTATAGCACTCGTTCTGACTTCCAGGTCCCCACATTAATACCTATCATTTTGGTTTTGTGCAAGTTTAACTTGGCTATATAAATCACTACATAACATTTCAAGAAGATCCCAAAAAAAACCTGATTTCTACCTTATTACATTCTGGGATAAGAATGGTTTTCATTGCCAATAAGGAACTTGACTTGACTCAATTTGGGTGAATTGTGCTATGAAGAAAATTTAAGTTTGTATTAGCAATACTTTCACAAGGAACTTGACCTGACTTAATTTGGGTGAATTGTGCTATGAAGAAAATTTAAGTTAGTATTAGCATTGCTATCACAAGAACAAGGTTTCAACTCTCTTGACATATCATGGAACAAGTTCACCTCCTTGCACGCTCAAAAAACCCTGATGTCTACCTTCTTGCCTTCTGGGTTAAGAACGAATTTCATTGCTGGTTGGCGTGTTGGTTTAGTGTAAGTGTTCAAACCATTTTTATGTGACTTAGCCGTGTCCATTTGGACTCAGCCAGGCTATGGGGGACTTGTGCCCAACTTGTCTCCCACCAAAACCCCCTAATTTTTTTAAAAAAATGATAAAAAAAATCTAAAAAAATTAGAAGCGACCAGTATATCGCTTAGAAATGATCTTTTAGATGATTTTGAGTATGATTTGGGATTGCCAAGATATAAAATCAAAATTTCCAATAGTCCAATAGTGAATTTTATATATTTTTTAATCTTCTTTAGCCATCTAATGACTTCTATTAACTCTAAATACTTTTTCAATTTTTTTATTATTTTTAGAAACTTTTTAGTTTTGTTATTTTTTTTATATTTCAGATGGTTGTGTATAACTCGGCCAAATCCACTTGCCTCAGCCAAGGGCCAGGTATCTTAGCCGAGGCAATCTCCTAAACATTGGTTCAAACAATAATCTTCGCCAAATAATCGATAAGTGGAGTTTACAATCTGGTGCTCGGCTTCAAACTCAATTATTTTTGTTTCTCTCTCCAGAAAGCCCATTTTAATGAAGTTCAAACCAAAACAAAAATGGTGGCCACGGATGCTCCATTTCTAGAAGATCTAAGTAAAGCTGGAGAAAATTCCAGTCCAAGTAATCTAGAAAATTGAATTGAGAGGGAATTGGATGATTATGCCATGAAATAAATATGTTCCTTGATTCCCCCTCATTCCGCGCCTATTTTTTCATGCTTAAAATTTCTCTCAAGATGAAAGCAATAATAATACATTTATTGAACCCAATCAGTATATTTTATTTACAATCGCAGTCTAGCAGAAAGAAGCAAGAGGGGAAAACCAAATACATGAGACATGGTCATGCATCCATCCGGATAATGCATCGTAGACATTCGCCTTGGAGCATCAAATCGAAAGCCTTGTTTATATCCTGGAAACTCACCTCATGGGTGATGAATCCTTCCAATTGAAGCTCCTAAACATCAACAATGCATGTAATGAGAATCACTTCCAATTGTTTGTATTCTCTCTCTTTCTCCATTGGTTGCAGTAACTCTCTCTCTTTTTTTCTTTTTTTTGAGTGATTTACATGCGGTTTCTAAAAATTTTGGCAAACTACAAAATGGTACGTTTATAGGAGAAAATTATAAAGAAAGTCAGTCAAGCCGTCTTTTTTTTATTTTTGTCTAAAATTGTCCTTGGGTCAATTCGAATTTTGATTTTTCACTGCCCTACTAACAAAAAAAAAAAATTAAAAATCAAAATCCGAGTTGACCGAGGGGAATTTTGAAAAAAAATATAAAAATCAAAATCCGAGTTGACCGAGGGGAATTTTGAAAAAAAATATAAAAATCCTGGTTGACCGACCTTCTTTGTATTTTTGCCTATAAGTGGAGCATTTTGTATTTTTGCCTATAAATGAAACATTTTGTATTTTATCTAAAATTTTAGAGTCCTACATAAATAACTTTTTTTTTTCTGTTTTGCTTTTTTTTAATATAAGTTGTGGCTTGTAAGAAAGGTGCTCTAGACGGCACGTTGTGGCACTCCCGCTCCGACCACTTCTGCCTAGACCACATTCTCAAAGATCCCCTATCTAAATTAATCCTCTCCTCTAAATTGACAATGCTCTATCTCTCTCTGTGGCCATGTCCCTGTCCCTGTCCACCTTTTTAAGATATTTGTTTGCCAAAATGGGGATATCGGCTTTAGGTTTGATTCCTCCAAACATGGAACCCATCACAGTTTTTCCCTTGAGGATCTCCAATGCGCTGATAGATAACGGAGCTCCATGCATTTCTACTCCCAATATTATGGTCTTTCCCCAACCCTGGAAGTGAAAAGAATAAAAAGCAAACCTCTGGTTAGAGATGAGCATCTTTTGCTTGCTATTTTCCTTACTACGGTTTAGTATTGTAAAATACACACAAGAAAGCATATTTTGCAGTGGTATAAGAGCACATTACCAATTGCAAGACCATTCCATCCCAAATTTTAGCATAGGTCTATCCAAACTGGGCTTTAACTCAAATTTTAGCATATGTCTGTCCAAACTGGGCTTTAACTCAAATTGGAAACTATAACGTGGTAACTAGGTATGGGGTACTACCACAACGATCCAGTCCCTTTAACTCAGTTGAGTGAAGCTAAATTTGTGAGAAAAAAGTTCATTAATTATACCTGCACATTTTGCTTCATTTTCAATCTTGAACTCCCAAATCCAGATGTAATTATAGTTAGCCGACATTAGCCGCAGGAATCAATCACTCATTTTCATGTTTAGGTGTCAAGTGAAATGCGTACTACTGGTGAGTATGAATTGAACACCAAAGGTATAAAAGTGCAAGTCCCTGCAAATTGTATAGAAAGCCTGGTGATAATATTTTTCTTCCACTTACCGGCCGACTGCTTAGGAATGCGTCACTCATGAGAGAAGCCAGTCCGACACATTCAAAACAATAGTCTGCACCACCATCAGTCATCGCTCTTACGACCTGCCATCCACCCAAAAGAGATTTTATAGCTGAAGAATGGAATGGAGAATTGGTTAATTTCATTGTGTTATTTGGAATTGCATGTAGGAATCACAAGATTTACCTCATGCACTGGTTTGTCACCACATTCTTTTGGATTGATGAAATCGGTGAGCCCATAAACCTGCCCTGCATAAAGGAAAAGGAGAATGCGAAGAATACCATAACATGCTGAGCGAACCAGGCAAAGCTATGGGGATTAAGTTGGCGACTCTTTCACTGAAAACATTATGGCATCAACGCAGCGATAACATATGGTATGTGTTAAGCTATATGTGAGGTAAATAACATCTAAAATTTGTTCCATTTATAAAATGGACGGTTCTAGGTGATAGCTGTGTGCCTAGATGGTAACCAGATATGAAAATTGAGTGTTATGGTGCTATGTAACATTTCTAAATGGACAGACGTAAATGATACCGCGCAGGGAAGCCAATAATGTGATTCAGACTGAAAGGGTGAGATGATACGAAACATATCCAAGATTATTGTTTCGTATAATCAGCAATGGATTTGGAAGAAACTGGGCGCTTACCGAGTTCGAATTTTTGAGGATTAAGATCCACCCCAATAATCTTCGATGCCCCCTGTATTCTTGCTCCTTCTGCAACCTGAAACAAACAATATGTGTCCGCAACGCATCCTCAAGCTTCTCAGCAAAATAAAGAGCATGAGGAGGAATTTCTAAAGGAAATTGAGTTTGAATTACCTTTTACATTGAGATAAAAGAAGGCCCATAAGCACAACTTTTAAATGTTTATATAGAATAAAAAGAGTGGTTTGGTTTGGTCACAAACTTACAGCGAGTCCCACTGTTCCCAATCCGAAGATGACCACTGTAGATCCTGCTTCTACCATTGCGGCTCTCCACGCACCTCCCACTCCTAATTTTCATCATTTACCAAATTACACATTGCTCACATAAATACATGTCGGCTACAGATTATTAACCTCAATACAAATGGGAGGTATCTACTATTTTTCTTTATTTCTATGAGGTGAACAAGTATCACAAAAAAATGCCAATTAAACCTGCCTGTTCCAAAATGATTGTAGGCTTCTTGTTGGTTAATCGTGGCAATAGGTTGAGTGGGCGGGCTTGGCCCAGCCCAACCGGCCTGGCCCTTAAAGATTAGGGCCTGCGTCAAGCCAAAACAGGTTCGGCCTAGGCCATCCCTTATTTATTTATTTATTGTTTTTTGCATTGTTTTTCTTTAGTTTTACCTGGTCGGGGCTAGGCCCAACCCCACCCGGATAGGCCAGGGCCGGGTTTGCCAGGCCTTGATAGGGCTAGGGCCAAGGCCAAGATTGGGCTGGCCGTCATTGGTATGGGGCTGAGCTAGGGCTTGGCAGAGCCCATCCTAGCCCGGATAGGCCAGGGCCAAGCTTCGCTAGGCCCTAATATAGCTCGGGCCAAGGCCAGGTTGGGTTGGCCCTCATGGGTATGGGGCTGGGCTAGGGCCTGGCATGGCCCAGCCTAGCTCTACAGAACTGGCCATAAAAAAACCTAGGGCTTGGGCTGCGCTAAGATGGGCCTGCACCGGTCCAGCCCTTATTTGTTTATCCTTTATTGCATCATTTTTCTTTAGTTTTACCCTGTTAGGGCTAGTCCTAGGCCAAGGTCAGGCCCGGCCCATCTCAGGCCCGGCCCACTACCAACCCATTTGTGGTGTACCATATAGCATATAATGGGAGTTTAGAACATAGTTAACAAGTCTAAGGAATAACAAAAAATCAGCTCTCCACAAAAAAATGAGGAGAAATATACTGTATCAGATTTAAGCTAAAAAAATCGGAGTGAAAAAATAAGATATGTTTAAAATTTTAAATTCAAAATCGGAGTGAAAAAATCAAATATGTTTAAAATTTTAAATTCTCAAAAATATATAGTTTTGAAAGTTATAAACCAAAAATATAACCTAACTATGGGTTTTAACGTACGGAGTACCTTAGAAGTACGCTCTTGGGAGGGCGCATGAGCTCAAAAAATGTGCTTCCTCTAAAATCATGACACCTCACACTAGACGCCTCTCTCCATTCAAAGCCCTATTTGTTTCCCCAAAAACAAGTGGTTCTCTTAAATTGTGGGGCTCTCTATTCATAGCCCTACAAGTGGTTTTCTTAAATTGTGGGTCTCTCTATCCATGGCCCTATTTGTCTCTCCACAAGAAACATGACTGGCCCCTCTTCCTTTGACCCTTGAGAGTTTTGGCTGCTTTGTTGAGCAGAAGGGAGAAAGATAGAGAGGTAAGTTACCTTTTTGGGCAGGATTTGGGAACCAGAAAGGATTTGGGAACCAGAAAATCATTCCGGGGCTGTATTAGGGTGGCAAGGGTTTTAGGATAGTAACTTGGGAACTAAAAAATCAAATGGTGGGGATAAATTTTTCTTTTTTTCTTTGTAGAGAATGAAGTTTTTTAGAGCGCGGTGTAATTTTTTTTTTAGTCGAGACTGGCCTGGGTTTTGGCGGTTGTATTGATTAGGTCTCTTATTCCACTCACCAAAAAGGTAGGGGCCTAAAATTCCCTACTGACGTATTACTTTTACCGGATTGTTTTGGACTAATCCAATAAAACCAATTTTTTTAGAAGGGATAAAAATAGAAGGACAGAGCTGTACAAGTCTTACTAGAAATAAAATTAGAAGTTTCATAAAAGAGAAAAAATGTTATAAAGCTTTCAAAACAAGTACAATTTGGAGGTAATAAATAAAAAAAAATTTAATCGTTTTTTTAAAGTTCAATATAACGTGTTTAAATAAAATATATAAAAAAAACTAGTCTTTTATTTATTTATTTATTTATTTTTATTTTTTTGCCTATTTTTAAAAAAAGTGTGGTTTGTATAGAGCCTAAGGTCTAAACAATCAATTAGAGCCTACCTTCAAATCGTATGGAGAAATATAGTTTCCATAATCTTTGTGATAGTGTTAAAATATATTTTCATTTTTATTTATCAAATTTAAAGTTTCAAAAATAGTATAGATTGACAGATCTATGAAAATTTGAAAATTGATGGTTAAAAAATATGTTACAAACCACAATATTTCCAAAACTTGATATCTATTATTTTCTCATGTCCATGTATTTTGAGGTCGAGATAATCAATTTGAAGATATTTAAACAACAAAACAATCTTTTCTAGTAAAATTTTTGAGGTGGGCTCTAATTTGATTGTTTAGAACCTCGACTCAAAAAAACGCCGTTCTTAAATGTTTTTCACAAAAAAGGCAATTTTTTCTTAAGCCGCGTTAGAAACAAAGACTTGATCACTACACCTTGCGGTCATCAAAGTTACGCTGAAGCTGTGAACCGTGACAAAAAGGGTAAGAAAAACCAGGGAATTTGACTTGCCAGTTGAGATGCCACAGCTGAGAAGGCAAGCCATATCTGGAGGCAGATCAATGGGGATTTTAACAACATTAGCAACGTCCACAACGGTGTACTCAGAGAAACTGGAGACACCAAGCACTTGGTATATAGGAGAAGGGTGGTGGCGGCCACCAGCGAGAGCAGAGAACCTGGTGGTGCCAGAACGAATCATGCTTCCAGCGATTTGGAAGGGGACCTTAGTGCATAGGTTGCTTTTTGGTGATTTGCAGTCGGTGCAGTCGCCGCACTCTGGCAGAAAGAAGGGAACCACCAAATCCCCCTCCTTCACTTCATCCACCCCCTCTCCCACGCTCTCCACCACCCTGCCCCATAATCGACCCACTCAACTTATTTCCCATGTTTTAAGTTAACACACAGATTTTGGCTCCTATCTAAAGAGACTCTTACTCTGATAGAGAGCCCTATTGAGTAAAAACTATATGGAAGAATAGACTTATATCAAGAGAGAGCAAGAGATAGAGGCTATAAATTCCTATAAAAAAGAGAGGGAGAGATTCTTATGAGAACAGAGAAAAGAGTACCCAACGGCTTCGTGGCCGAATATTAGTGGAAAGGGCAGGGGCAGATCCTGTTAGAGAGAAAGAGTAACAAGAATTAGAGGTTGATTCTAGAGAGAGAAACAAAAATTAGAGGTTGATTCTACAAGAGGTTGATAAAAGAAGTGAAGGGGGAGTTAAAACAGAATATGGAATTGGCACCTTGCGATTCCGGTAAGTGATATCGCTGTGGCACAGGGAGGTGCATATGACCTTTATTCGAACTTCATATCCTTGGGGTGGAGCCACTTCTATCTCTTCTATCACCAGGACTTCCCCTGGGTTCCAACATACAGCAGCTGTACTCCCCCATAAACTCCACTGTCAAAGCTCAAAATTCATAACAAGAAGAAAGCTAAATTGCCATTAAATCACTTAGAGAGAAAGGGGAGTTGAATTTCGATCCCTGACCTTTGCAGCGGATGGGTTTGCCCTTGGTTTGCTCCTCCATTTTTGTAGTTCGTCGATCTCCCACAACCTTCCTCAGATGATATAACACGGCTTCTCGCAAATGCAGCCAATTTTAAAGTCCACACGTTTATCACTTGTGTTTATAAGGGGAAAATCTTTAGGGTTGTGCCTCTATAACGAACGTTGTCCATGCTCACTTCTTGCATTTTTATCTCAACCTACCCACTTTTTTGCTGGCAATTGGTCAGACCGCCCCCCCCCCCAACAAGGGGTCAGAATGGGGCGAGATCCGATCAGATATAGATCAAAATCCGAATAGTATAATCGGATTCGGATTCAATCAGATCCTGAATATTCAAATCAGGATCGAGATTTGAATAGTATAAATCAGATTCAGATCTAAATTGTATATATACTATTTAAAAAATTTATATATAAAATAATAATTTATTATTGAAAACAAGTTGGGTTGGATCTGGATATGGATCTAGGTCTGATCCACCACCACTCGAGTTTGATCCAAATTTCAATTTGGACCTGACCTTTGGGTATGAGTCCGGATTTTGGATCGATAACCTAATTTGAATAAGGTCTTAAATCGAGGTTCAGATCTAGATCAGGTCAACTCTAACCCGTACCAGGCACTAAAAAAAACATAGGGCTTGGGTTAAAAATTGTGGCTCGGCGGTTTAGATTGGGGCGAGCGCATATATGGTTCAACCGAGTCTGATCCCTTTATTTTTTATTACTTTTCCAAAAAAAATTATCTTATCTTTGACCTAACGAGGTCGGGTTGGCCCTACGAGGACAATGGTGGGGCCACGGTCACCCTCACGGGTTTTACCTTGCCCATTCATAGAGGAAGAAGAAGAATAAAACAAGACGTGCAATGATATCAATCTTGGGTATCGACCTTTCCACCTTCTATGTTGTCAAATTTGAGAGGAAAGAGGAAATAATGTCCAGTTTAATACCCTTTCCCACTAAAGGTGAGTGTACATTACGATTTTGAAGGGTTACATGCGACCTCTGCATGGTATATGTTGTATGTCGTGTCAAGGTTTTAAAAAATAGATCGGTGACCCTTCCAAAATTCTGGTCGGTTCGGTGGATCGGCAACTCAGATAGGAGAATCGATCAGTTTGGGCTTCAAACAATTTTGAAAAATTAACCAATTTAGGCCTCAATTACTTTTGAAAAATACCTAACGGCACGTTTGGTTCGTATGAAAATGATTTTTTAAAAATTATTTTCTTAAAAAATAATTAATTTCTCACATTTGGTATGTCACAAGAGTAAAAAAATATTTTTACCTTTGAAATTAATTTCATAAGAAGTGTCAAAAATCTAAAAAATTGGAGTCATACCTATGTAAGTATGATTCCAATTTCTTTCAAATTAATCAAAGGCATGGGGTTAAGTACGGCTGCCATCGGACCGGTTGACCCGAAGCTCAACAAAGCCGAAAAAGGCTTTAGGCTACCCCGAAAAGTGTACCGAAAATTCCACCCCACCCCCGAATATGTACAATCCTGCCCAGCCCAACCTGAAAAGAATATATTGGGTATGGCCCGGCCCGACCAGGCCCATTAAGAAGTCCTCCCCCTTTTCTTATTTCACTCTTCAAAATTTTTTTGTTTGTAGTAAACCAAAAATAGTTTTTAGAAACTTTAAAAAAATATTGGGGGTCTAGAGAGAGAGAGATTGCATTTTTAGACAGAGAAATAGAGATTGGGATTTTAAGTAGAGAAAGGTATATTGGTTTCTAGAAAGAGATAATATGTTTTTAAAGAGAGATGAGAGATTGGATTTTAGGAGAGAGAAAGATAATGATTTCTAGTGAGAGAAAGAGAGATTGGGTTTTAGATAGAGAAAAAGATTGATTTCTAGGGAGAGAAAAGAGCTTGGATTTTCAGAGAGACAGAGACATTAGGTTTCTAGAGAGAGAGTTTTTAGATAGAGAAATAGAGATTGGGTTCTAGAGAGAGAATGAGATTTTAGAGAGAACTAGAGATTGGGTTTTTAAAGAGAGATAATGGGTTTTAAAGAGAGCAAAAAACGTTGGATTTCTAGATAGAATGGGTTTTTAGAAAAAGTGTAGTTTCTAGAGAGAATGAGTTTTTAAAAAGATTTGTTTCTAGGGAGAGAATACATTGTTAGAGAGAGAAATAAAAAATGGATTTCTAGAGAGAGAGAATAGCTTTTTAGAGAGAAAGATATATTAGATTTTTAAAAAGAATGAATTTTTAGAGAGAGAAATAAATAATAAGATTTAAGATAGAGAAAGGGAGATTGAGTTTCTGAAGAGGGTGCATTTTTAGAGAGAGAAAGAGAGATTAGATTTTTATAGCGAGATGATGGGTTTAAAGAGAGGTTGGGTTTCTAGAGATATAATAGTTTTTTAGAGAGAAATAGATAGTGGTTTTTTAGAGAGAGAAAGAGAGAATGAGTTTTTTAAAAGAGAAAGAGATATTGGGTGGTCTAGAGAGAGAGAATGTGTTTTAGAGAGAGAAAGAGATATTGGGTTTAGACAGAGATGAGTTTCTAGAGAGAGAATTGGTTTTTAGAGAGACATTATATTTCTAGAGAGAATGTGTTTTTAGAGAGAAATAGATATTGGATTTCTAGAGCGAGAGAATGGACTTTCAGATAATGGATTTTTAGGGAGAGAAAGAGATATTGAGTTTCTAGAAAAAAAGAGTTTATAGAGAGAGAGATTGGTTTTTTAGAGAGAAAATAGCTTTTAAGAGAGAGAAAGAGAAATGGATTGTTAGAGAGAGAATAAGGTTTTAGAGAGAGAAAGAGAAAGTAAGATTGGGTTTCTAGAGAGAATCAATTTTTAGAGAGAGAAATAGAGAAAATGAATTTTTAGAGATAGACAGACAATGGAATTGTAGAGATTGGATTTCTAGAGAGATAATGAGTTTTTAAAAAGAGATTGGGTTTTTAGAGAGAGATAATGGTTTTTTAGAGAGAAAGATAGATTGGTTTTTTTGAAAGAGAAAGAGAAAGAGAAAGAGAAAGAGAAAGAGAGATTGAGTTTTTAGAGAGAGATAATAGATTTTTAGAAAGGGCAAGAAAGATTGGGTTTCTATATATAGAGAATTGGTGTTTAGATAGAGAAAGAGATAATGGGTTTCAAGAGAGAGAATGTGTTTTAGAATAGAATGTTGGGACATATGGGTGGCCATGGGCCCTCAAATATTTTTCTCATTATCTTAAAGTCTATGTTTGTCACTAAAATAGAGAGGTGTTTTAAAGAGAGAAAGTTATGTTATCTAACGGGTAGAAAATAACTACCCATATCCCAAGATTACTGGGCCACGTTTATAAGAGTTTTCAGAAGAAACTGAAGGTTGGAGAACGACCTCCTCTATCCCTCTATAACTAAGTCTTTCATGGCTATGGAGAACCACACAGAAAAACTTGAGTTCTCATTGTTCTGGAAAATCCTCCACTCTACGATCCTCAGTCTCATGACACTGCCCTTAATCTTGAGAATTTAGGGTTCCATCTCTTCTCTCATAATCCAACATTGGTATTAGAGCGAGGTTAGCAGAAACGTCGTGGGCTAACCCACAAGTCCCAGTATCAAAATCGATTATTTGGTTTCCTGTGAGGTTATATTTTATTGAACAATATCTCTCTTAAAAGTCTTTTTTTTTTCGATATCAATTCTCTATTTACTCTAATGAATTTTCTCGTCTCAGATAATGTTGATTTCATAAGTCAATTTCATTCGGTTGACAATTTTCTCTCAATTGGAAGAGAACCCAATTAGATGAGCTTCTTGAATTTTTTGTTCGTTTTCTCTTTCATCTCAGCCAAGTTATTTGACTTTTTCAACTTTGTATTTCTCTCCATATTCACCCCACGCATAAAAGACAGAAGTGATAATATTAAAATAAGATGAAAGGAAACTTTTTGCATAGTTTGTCTCATCAACGCATAGCTCCTCCTATCAAAATTTTTTCGTTTCCCTCAATTTTATTTATTTATTTATTTTTCCACTCTTTCCCTAGTTCTGTCTTATACTCAAGCAAAATTCAAGCGTTGAGAAAATAAATAAAATTTGGGGAAAGAAATAGTATTTTTGTCTTTTTTTTCTGACTGCTCTATTTATCTTTTAATATTTTATGTTCCTCTGCTTCTCTCTCTACTGTGATATTGATGCTTTAACCGACCTTTTTGACTGTGAGCCTCTTTTCTCTCGTTATTTGAGGCTTAATCAAACTTGAAAGTATAAATATAGCATCGATAACCCACGCTAGTATTCAAAGGGCCCCACAATTTTTTACGTAAATGTTCCTAGGGCTCAACCCATAAAGAGTAACATGCACCCTTTCTTTTGTTTTTTTTTTTACCAAGCACTCGCATCCCACCAAGGTCTTTAGGTAGCCTTTATTTATTTATCTTTAGAGAAATATTGCTGAAATTTGAGAGAGAGAAAGAGACATATAATTGCTACCGATAATTAATTTTTTGCTGCTACATATTTTTATATATGCTGGAATATAATTTAGAGATACTTCTATATATTCTATTTGCATAATAATTCATTACTTTGCATGATTATCCTATGTTTTGGTCTCTTTTACATAATAATTATCATTCTATTTCATAATTATCTTACGCTTAGGTCTCCATAAGTTAAAAAATTTCATGATCTTGATTTTGTGAATTCATTTTTTTTTGGTGGTTATGCAATGCCATATTTTTGTTGAAAAATATCAAATATCATTATAGACTCTATCTCTTGTGCTAAGACATATTCACATATTTATGAAAATTATTCTTATGCAAGATTTGACATAAAGTAGTTGTTACCTTACTTTATTAATCTTTTGTTGTATCACAGCAGTGCGAACATAAACTGTTTGAGAAAATTTTTCTTTGAGATTGCAGCTCACTGAGAGTCGGCAACCCTATTGATTTAACTAGCAAGTAACTCTTTCTTAAACATAATTAATTTTTTTGAACTTTTAGGGTATTATCTAAAAATTCAAAATGGCATCTAGGCTAGTCATGTCAAAACTATCCAAACTTGAAAAACTCAATGGGACTAATTTTTCTATATAGAAAAGAAAAATTAGATATATTCTTTTCCAAGATAGGATAGATTATGTTCTAAAAACAAAACCATCAGTATTATGTTCTAAAAACAAAACCATCAGTTTTAGAGCCTAATGCCAATAGTCAAGTCAGAAAGTGACTTGACAAATGGTTAAAAGATGACAAAGTAGCTAAGACTACTATGTTCAGATTTATGGAATATGATTTAATTAGAGTCTTTGAGGATCACACTACAGCTCAAAGTATGATGGATGCCCTATCTTAAACGTAATGGACCACTTTTGAGACCCATATGCAATTGTTGTTAGAAAAATACAATTCTTGTAGAATGAAAGAAACAAACTAAGTGATCGAGCATGTCAATAAAATGACAGTGCCCGCAAAGAACCTTGTTGTAGCTGGGAATCTAGTTCTCGATCGCATGCAAGTGTCTATTGTCCTTAACAGTTTCCCTCCATCTTGGGAGTTTGTTGTAATTGTATTGAACCATTCTGCATAAGGGATAGCCATGTTAAATCTTCCTATGCATCTCAGTATTGAAGCTAAGAGAAGAATAAAGAAGAAGTCAAATGAGTTCCACTTTGCCCAAAGTTCATCTTATCAGATCCCCAAGAAATCTTTCAATAATTAGAAAAATAATAGGTACAAGGGAAAGGGGAGAAATTTAAAAAATCACAAGAATAAAATTGAGAAGACCTATTTTTATTGTAAGGAAATTGGACACATCAAGTTTAATTGTCCCAAGTTGAAAAACAAAAATAGGAACCCGAATAACAACCCTGCTAGAAATAATCAAAATAAAAGAAATGACTTGATCTATGTTGTCCTAGAATCAATAGTTGCCAATCGTGACCTACGAAATTGGTGGGTCGATTCAGCCTCCACTCGACATATCTCGAAGACCAAGGACAGATTCACAGAATTGAAGAAGATTGCAACCGGCAACCAGCGGATTTATATGGAAAACGAAACTTATTGTGATGTACTTGGTGTCGGTACTTTAAAGCTGTGCTTACCAAGATGAACAAATCTCCTATTGACTGATACTTTGTATGTACCTAATATGAGGTGTAATTTGATTTTTGTTCCTAAGTTAGACAACAAGGTTATGAAATAAAATTCAGGTATGCTCGATTCACTATTGAGAAGCATTATAGAGCATTGGTGTACAGTACTAAAGTTGACAATTTGTACCGACTGAATATTAATGAAAGTTCAACCATTTTTAGTTATTTTGATGCCTCTTTTGATGCTTATGTATGTATAGATGATCTATATTTATGGCACTTAAAATTAGAACATATAAATAAAGACAAAATGAATGAAATAGTTAAAAGAAGCTTGCTCCCCAATTTAGGAGAAATTGTGTTCTAAACATGCGAGTCATGTATTTGCGATAAATTAACTAAGAAGTCTTTCCCTAAAGGGAAAAGGTCAAGTGAACTACTTAGTAATGGTCACTCTGATATATGTGGCCTATTAAATGTAAAAACACATAGTGGTATGAAATATTTCATAACATTTATAGATGATTATTCACGTTATGAATATGTATACCTAATTAGTAAAAAATCAGATGCTTTAGAAACATTTAAAGGATATAAAGATAAGGTAGAAAATCAATTAGGTAGACATATTAAAATTCGTCGAATAGATGGAGGAGGTAAATATTGCTTCACCTTGTTTATCAAATTTTGTAAAGAGCATGGTATAATTCACCAAGCAACCATGTCATATACACCATAACAAAATGGTGTAGTTGAAAGGATAAATAAAACTTTAATTGACATGATTAGGTCCATGATGAGCCATTCAAATTTATCAGCTCATCTTTGAGATGAGACTCTCAACATTGCAATGTATATTATTAATTGTGTCCCAACTAAATCCACAGACTTGACCCCATATGAAATATGAAAAAGTAGGAAACTTAACCTTACTATCTTGAAAGTTTGAGGTTCTTGAGCATATGTGCTTATACCACCACAAAATAAAGATAAACTATAAAGTAAAACTATAAAATGCTTTTTTATAGGCTATTCAAAAAATTCTATAACCATAATATTAGATCATTAATAGAGAGTCGTGATGCTCATTTCTTAGAAAATATAGATGATGAAAATATTTTAAATAAGCATGTTGACTTACATGAAATTGATAAAGATAAGGGTTTGGAATTCCTTGTTTCTCAAACTCCCTCTACATTTGGTGAGAATAATTCAATTGAATCAACTATACCAGACATGCCTAAAAGAACTAGAGCCCCACCTACGACTTCGGAATAATTTTATGTATTTATAAATGATGATAATTATTTTTCAATGAGTAAGGATACAATAGATGAACAACGCAACTACAGTGAAGCTATTAGCTCACATGACTCAGCTGAGTGGACTCAAGCCATGGATGATGAACTTGATTCTATTAAAAGAAAACAAGTTTGGGAGTTGGTTGACCTCCCTAAAGATAGAAAAGTCATCGGTTGCAAATGGGCCCTAAAAGAAAAAGCTTAATGCAAATGGATCCATTGATGAATATAAAATTAGGTTGGTAGCTAAATGATTTACCCAAAGGGATACAGAGACTTATTCTCCTACTGCAAAATTTTCATCTATTAGGATCATCATAGTATTAGTTACATATTATGATCTAGAATTATTTCAGATGGATGTCAAAACTTTTTATATGGAAAATTAAAAGAAGATATATACATGAAACAACCAGAAGGATACATAATTAAAGGCCAAGAAGACAAAGTATATAAACTTAAGAAATCTTTATATGGTCTAAAATAGTTGTCTATGCAATGGTGCTTTACTTTTTATAATGCAATAACTGAAATTGATTATATAGCCAATATGTTAGACTATTGTGTATATATCTGAAATAGTGGGAGCAAATTTGTTATATTGTCACTATATGTGGATGATATTTTGACAGTCGGTAATGATATTGGTATAATTAACCATACCAAATTATGACTAAGTTCCCACTTTGAGATGAAAGATATAGGAGAAGCCTCATATATACTGAGCATTAATATAACAAGAGATAGAAGTTTAAGACTTCTATGTTTACCTCAAAAAAATTATTTAGAAAGTATTTTAAAGAGATTTAAGATGGAAAAATGCAAGCCCATAGATATATCAGTTTGCAAAGGCTTAAAATTGTCAAAGAAAATGTGTCCATTAAATGATAGTAACAAAGCTGAAATGGAAAGAATTCCACATGCTCAAGCTGTAGGATGCATAATTTATGTCATGTTGTGTACAAGACCTGATTTGAGTCATGCATATGATCTTGTAAGTAGATTTCAGAGTAATCCTGAGATGACTCATTGGCAAGCCGTATGGGATGACTCATTGGCAAGCTGTAAAAATGATACTCAAATATATTCAGAAAACTAAAAATTACAAGTTGTGCTTCCAAGATGATAACTTAGAGGTTACTGGGTACGTTGATGCAGATTTTGCAGGAGATCCAGATGATAGAAAATCAACTTCAAGATTTGTATTCCTCTTTGGAGGTGCATGTATTTCTTAGTCTAGCAAGAAATGAGGTTGTGTAGCTCGGTATACTATACAAGCCGAGTATGTTGTTTGTAACATTGCTAGAACTTATGCCGTCTAAATTAAACACTTCATTAATTATTTGAAGCTGGATATAGCCAATGGACCTCTTAAAATTTTTTAGGATAATCAAGCTGTTATTTCATCAATTAGAAATAGAGCTTATAGTTCCAAGGGTAATAAGCACATTGAAATTGATTATCATTACATATATGATATTATTCAAAAGAATGAAATAACTGTAAGTAATTTTCCATCTTCAGATATGATTGCAGACCCTTTAACAAAGGGATTGAGTGCATAAATATTATCAAAGCATGTAGCTTTGATAGGACTTAAAAATATTTAAGTCAGGAACTCCCAAATGCGATATTTTTCTTTGATGTTTTGGTCATGAGAGGCGAAGCCGCATTAGCGTGAAAAACTCATGACATGACTTTGGATATTTTTTGTTATGAGATGTATAACCGTACTAGCGTGACAAGCCTCATGACAAGGGTATGCTCATAAATGTTAGATCACGAAGTGATATTATTTCAATATACCTGACCCTCATTGCCAAGTGGGAGAATGTTGGCACATATAGATGGCCATGGGGCCCTCAAATATTTCTATCCTTATCTTAAAGTCTATGTTTATCACTAAACTAGAGAGGCTTCTTAGAGAGAAAAAGTGACGTTATCTAACGGGTAGAACATATCACCCACATCCCAGGATTATAGGGCCATGTTTCTCAGAGTTTTCAGAAGAAAGCCGAACGTTCGAGAACGACCTCCTCTATCCCTCTATAACTAGGCCTTTCATAGCCATGGATAAGCACACACAGAGAAACTTGAGTTCTCATTGTTATGGAAAACCTTCCACCAAGCGATCCTCAATCTCACGACACTGCCCTTAATCTTGGGAATTTAGGGATCCATCTCTTCCCTCATAATCCAACATAGGAAGATGTTGCCCCTTGTGCGCATTAGATACCTCAACTAGGGTCTCAGCCTGAGCTTAATTGGTTAGCCTTTCGACAATTAGCAATGCTACGTTGCATGCTCGATTCCTACCAAAGGTCCCTCCTCTCCCCTGAACTTGACCCACTCCCAATAGGGTCTCAAGTTTAATTTCCCTCAAGAATAGAGGTATAAAGAATTCAATAAAAGGGAGTGACCCTATAACAAAACCAAAGCGAATATACAAATAGGACATTCACATGCCATGCATTTTATAATGCATACGGCAGCCTTAGGGCCCTGTCCGAGGAGGCTGACCCAATTCCATGCATAGCTGGTTATGTTGTAAACGAAAAAGGACAAAAATAGTGCAAAAAAAGAAGGGGAAGTATAGAATGAGACCGTTTACTTTTGGTACAATGTGGTCACATTAATTTTGACCATTAGATGTGAAATTGGGTAGCTGCAATTATTCCATTGACCAAACTCAAACTTCAAAAGAAATTTTCTCGACTTTGTGACACATTCAAGCTATCAAATTGCACATCGAATGGTTGTAAGCAAGGTTTGAAAAAGCGGTTCGGTGACTCGAATTGGCCTCACCCATACCCGTGTTGGATTGGTGGATCGGGCCATCAGATCAAAGAATCGGCCGAATTGGCAATTTTTGTCTAAAACAATTGTCAAAAAGTCACTATAAATATCTAAAAATAATGTTATTTTAGTTTCTAAATAAATTAGAAGTGGTACATTATGTACTTTCATTATTTTGTAAAAATAGGTGAATACTGAGACGTTGTTTTTCTGTCTGGACATTTGTATAATTATTAATTATAATATAATATTATAATATTACATCAATATAATTAAAAATATTAGAAAATACTTCCATATAAATAATTTTAATGTCTATAAAAAAGTTGTTTTTCTATCTGGACATCTGTATAATTATTAATTATAATATAATATTTTAATATTACATCAATATAATTAAAAATATTAGAAAATACTTCCATATAAATAATTTTAAACTTACATAAGTTTAACATAATTATATTAAATTATTAACATAAATAAAAAAATTTCATATAATTATGTTAATTTTTATAAGTTATTATATATAATTTTATTTTTATAATTATATATAATTAAAACTTAACTATTTGTAATTTATTTTCGTATATTATAGAAAAACTCAATATAATTAAAATCCCTCTCTCTCGGACATCTATAAAGTGAAATGATCTATAATGCGTTTGTAACTAATCGTGTAGGGGATTTTGGTTTATTATAAGGAATCATAGGTCTTATTGGATTGCGGTTAGTTTCTAATTTCGGGATTTGTTTGATATATTCAATGATTCAATCAATAATAATGTGTTGAATTCCTCTTTTGCTATTATGTGTGCCTCCTTTTATTCTTGGTGCACGTGTTAAATCCGTACAATTCCCCCTTTATGTATGGTTACCTAATGCCATAGACAGACCAACTCATATTTCGACTCTTATACATGGTGCTACTATATTAGCGGCAGGAAGTTATATATATGGGAAACAACTCCTATATAGGGATTTCTCTAGAGTTAACAATTTGAAGGGTTGTGAAGTTTAGAATATGCCATTTGTATATATATATATAAAAGAGTAAACAATTTGAAGGGTTGTGAAGTTTAGAATATCCCATATATATATATATATATATATATATATATTATTTATAAACTATATAATTTATAAGTCATTATTATTTTAATGATGTTCGCACCCACACCAATTTTCAACGCACGCTATAAAAGGGTTTGACGCCTCTATAAAGGGGTTTAATAAGAGTGTGTTTAATTATCACATCAAACTTTTCATTATTATAAAAAGGTTGTGATCCATAACAACAACTGTGTTATTGAGGCTGTATAAAACGGTTTAATAAGAGTCGGTGTTGAAGTATCCACATCAAAACTTTTCACTACTATAAAAATATTGTGTTTCATACACGTAACAACCATCGTGTTAGTGGGGCCTGTCATTTTGGTTCCACGCAAAGACAATTTAAGGATGGCGGCGTTCAATTTTGCGCCCTTAAATTTGGAAAAACCTTCACGCAAAAGACATTTACTGTAGTCGGAATTGTCCCACACGGTGAAAACGTCAAGGGAATTTCATATTTATAAGAGCTCCTAGAACCACCGTATGTTGACGTCAAGGGCATTTCATATTTATAAAAGCTTAGATGAATCGGACGTGGGGCTGTGATGTAAGATAAAAAGGGTGCATTTTTTTTATTTTACAAAAATATTTCATAATTATACTTGTAAAAAATTGAATGGAAAAATATTTCACAATTATTTTTGTAAAAAATTGAAAACAAAGAACAAAACTCGTTGATATATGACATCATAATGTTTAGAAATATCGAGTTATGATATCATCATATACAAATATTTCACAATTATCCTTGCAAAAAAGTGATTGAAAAAATATTTCACAATTACCCTTGCAAAAAAATGAAAAAAGAATGTGAAATTTGTTGATATAAGACATCATAATGTTTAGAAATACTTTATATAGGAAAAATGCCGAATCCTGATTTATGATCAGATCCGGAGCGGTCTAATGGTCAGATCTAGAGTGGTCTAAGCTGATTCCCGATCCAGACCAATTCTAGATCGGTTCACCGATTGCACAATTATCCTTGCAAAAAATTGATTGGAAAAATATTTCACAATTATATTTACAAAAAATTGAAAACAAAGAGCGAAACTCGTTGATATATGCCATCATAATGTTTAGAAATACCGAGTTATGATGTAATCATACAAAAATGTTTCACAATTATCCTTGCAAAAAATTGATTGAAAAAATATTTCACAATTACCCTTGCAAAAAAATAAAAACAAAGTGCGAAATTTGTTGATATATGACATCATAATGTTTAGAAATACTTTATATAGGAAAGATGCCGAATCCTGATTTATGATCAGATTCGGAACGGTCTAATGGTCAGATCTAGAGTGGTCTAAGCCGATTCCCGATCCAGACCAATTCTGGATCGCTTCACCGATTTCACAATTATCCTTGTAAAAAATTGATTGGAAAAATATTTCACAATTATCTTTGCAAAAAATTGAAAACAAAGAGCGAAACTCGTTGATATATGACATCATAATGTTTAGAAATACCGAGTTATGAAGTAATCATACAAAAATATTTCAGAATTATCCTTGCAAAAAATTGATTGGAAAAATATTTCACAATTACCCTTGCAACAAAATAAAAACAAAGTGCGAAATTTGTTAATATATGACATCATAATGTTTAGAAATACTTTATACAGGAAAAATGCCGAATCCTGATTTATGATCAGATCCGGAGCGGTCTAATGGTCAGATCTAGAGTGGTCTAAGCTGATTCCCGATCCAGACCAATTCTGGATTGGTTCACCGATTTCACAATTATCCTTGAAAAAAATTGATTGGAAAAATATTTCACAATTATCGTTGCAAAAAATTGAAAACAAAGAGCGAAACTCATTGATATATGACATCATAATGTTTAGAAATACCGAGTTATGATGTAATCATACAAAAATATTTCACAATTATCCTTGCAAAAAATTGATTGGAAAAATATTTCACAATTACCCATGCAAAAAAACAAAAACAAAGTGCGAAATTTGTTGATATATGACATCATAATGTTTAGAAATACTTTATACAGGAAAAATGCCGAATCCTAATTTATGATCAGATCCGGAGCGGTCTAATGGTCAGATCTAAGAGTCGTCTAAGCCTATTCCCGATCCAGACCAATTCTGGATCAGTTCACCTATTTTAAAAATCCTAGTTCTAAGTGTGAGAAATAAGAGAAATCTCTATATTTCAATATATCAAACTTGTATATCATAGAAGCATGCATGATATACAAAAAAGGTAAGAAAAATATACAAAAGTGGTAAATGAATGGGATGTGGGGCTGTGTGATTGTCAGTCTGGTGATGTAAAATCAGAAGGGCGAGCTCCCCTCATTTTAGAAAAATATTTCACAATTACCCTTGCAAACAATTGAAAACAAAAATTTACTGTAGAGACACGGTAACATATGTGGTTTTCTAGCAAAACTCGCGAATATGTGAAGTCATATTGTAGAAACGCCTAGTTATGACATCATCATACCGAATCTGTACAGGAAAAATGCCGGATCCCTATTTAAGTAAGATCCGGAGTAGTCTCATGGTAAGATTCGGAGGGATCTAGCCGATTCCTGATCCGGACAAATTCCAGATCGGGTCACCGATTTTTTAAATACTGGTTGTAAGTGTGAGAGATCAGAGAAATCTCTATATTTCAATATATCAAACGTGTATATCGTACAAGCCTGTATGATATACAAAAGAGATAAGAAAAATATACAAAAGCGGCAAATAAATGGGGCATGGGGCTGTGTGATTGTGAGCGTGGTGATGTAAGATTCGAAGGGCAAATTTTCCTTATTTTGGAAAAACATTTCACAATTATCCTTGCAAAAAGTTGAAAACAAAAATTTATTGTAGAGACAAGGTAACGTGTCTGGTTTTCTAGCGAAACTCACTCATATGTGATATCATATTGTGTAGAAACGCCAAGTTATGATGTCATCATATCAAATTCGTATAGGAAAAACGCCGGACCCCGATTTATGGTCAGATCAGGAGCGGTCTAATGGTCAGATCCGAAGCAGCCTAGCCGATTCTTGGTCCGGACCAATTCCGAATCGAGTCAACACTGGTTGTAAGTGTGAGAAATTAGAGAAATCTCTAGATTTGAATATATCAAACTTGTATATCATATAAGCCTGTATAATATATAAAATAAGTAAGAAATAATATCCTAATACAACCAAAGAAAAGTGGGAAGAAATAATATCCTAATACAACCAAAGAAAAGTGGGAAGAAATAATATCCTAATACAACCAAAGAAAAGTGGGAAGAATTAATATCCTAATACAACCAAAGAAAAGGAAAGAAAATTATACAAGCTTGTATGATATACAAAAGACATAAGAATTAATATCCTAATACAACCTGTTCATTTTCTAGCGAAACTCACTGATATATGACGTCATATTGTGTAGAAACGCTGAGTTATGATGTCATCATACCGAATCTATACGAGAAAAATGCCGGATCCCGATTTATGGTTAGATTCAGAGAGGTCTAGCCGATTCCGGATCGGGTCACCAATTTTTTAAACTTTGGTTGTAAGTGTGAGAAGAAATCTCTATATTTCAATATATCAAACTTGTATATCATACAAGCCTGTATGATATACAAAAGAGGTAAGAAATAATATCCTAATACAATTAAAGAAAAGAGGTAAGAAATAATATCCCAATACAACCAAAAAAAAGGAGAGAAAATTATACAAGCCTGTATGATATACAAAAGAGGTAAAAAATAATATCCTAATACAAAATGCCTGATCAAGCACTATCTACAAAGTAACTAAAAAAGTATATATAATTTATGCTCCCCCTCAAACTCGTGAGGACCGGAAGTGAACTATTGAGAGTTTGGAAACAAGGCTTGAGAAACGAGGAGCATTGTAAGACTTCTTAAAGAAGTTAGCAAGTTGTGCCAAAGATGAGACATTTGGCAGAGAGATTGTCCCGGCTAAATATTCTTGTGGACAAAAATGACAATCTATTTCAACATGCTTGGTTAGCTCATGAAATTCTGGATTCTTAGCAATGTAAATGGAACTTTTATTATTACAATATAAGGGAGTAGAAGAAGAAAGTTCCACACCCAAGTCAACTAGTAACCAGCGAAGCCAGACAATCTCTGTCGTTGTTTGAGCAATGGCTCGATACTCAGATTCAGCTATGGACTAAGAAACACATTTTTGCTTCTTGCCCTTCCAAGAAATAAGGGAGTCACCAAGAAAAATACAAAAACATGTAGTAGACTTCCAATCGGTAGTGGCCCCCACCAAATCAGAATCAGTGTAAGAAGGAAGCTCAAGAGTGGAAGATGAAGAGAATAACAGAGTAAGATGAAGTGTGTCTTGAATATAACAAATAATACGTAAAACGGCCACTAAGTGTACAGAACGAGTGGCACTCAAGAATTGACTAACAAGATGAACAACATAACCAATGTCCGATCGAGAGAGTCAGATAAATCAAGCTTCCAACAAGCTATTTGTAAAATATAGGATCAGGAAGGGTCTCACCATATGTACAATGAAGTTTGACATTCAACTCAGTAGGTGTATCAGCATTCTTTATATCATCAGCCAGACGAACTCGAGAAACAATATTTGAGGTACTTGAGTTGAGAAAGCAAATACCTACGGGACGAATACGCAACCTCTAAGCCCAAAAAATATTTTAAGAATCCCAAATCTTTCATCTCAAAAAGCTGACTAAGTTGTTGCTTGATCAAATGAATGGTGGCCTCATCATCACCTGATATAATCATATCATCAACATTGAGTAGGAGAATTGCACGTCCTCTAGGTTTGACTGAGACAAACATGGCAGGATCATGATAGTTCTGTCCAAAACATGAGGAGACAACAACATAACTGAATTTTTCAAACCAAGTACGAGGAGCTTGTTTAAGCCCATAGAGTGCACGCTATAGTTGACAGACTCTATTATCAGGATCTGAAACCCCCAGGAGGTAACTTCATATAAACTTCTTCCACAAGATCCCCATTAAGAAATGTATTTTTGGTGTTGAATATTTTTGACAAAAAGAAACTTTTGAAACATCCCACTGATATATTCCCCACCAGAATTTGATTGCAAGGCCTTGATTTTGGTAGAAAATTGAGTTTCAATATATGAATAAAACTGGACAAAATGGTATTGATGAATGTAAAATCCGCCGTATCTTAGAAAATGCATGCGCTCTTCTCTTGTCAGCTTTGGTTCCAAAGCTTTTCTGGGCTGTTTATTTGATTAATATTATGCCTTTTGCAACTTTGTCTGGATGTTCCCCTTTCGAACAACTGTTCGTTCAACCCCCAAATTATTCTATTCTTCGTGTTTTTGGCCACATTTGCTTTCTTCTATTGTCAGCATTTGAACGGAATAAATTGTCTGCCAAAGTAGTTAAATGTTGTTTCCTAGGTTATCCTAACCACCAAAAAGGATATAATGTTATGACCCTCTGACTAAGAAACTTTTGATACCCCGACATGTGGTATTTTATGAACATATTCCTTTTCATTCCCGTCCACCTATTGCTGATTCGTCTTCTACTTCTTTTCTGGTCCATTTCTGTGATAATGTTTTTTATGTGTCTTAAACCTCACCCATACCTCCTATAGATGGTTCGATAGTAGAACACTCAACTACTGCTGATGAACCACTTCAAGCATTTGCACTTGTTGCTCCTGTACAGAATCCTTCTGTTCGCTGTAGTAACCGTGTATCTGTCTTACCTACTCATTTTGCTTATTGTAAAACCTTTTTATCAAACAATCGAGCCTTTCTTATTTACGTTCATTCTTACTCTGAGCCATAGATATATGAGGAAGTTTCTACACAGCATGAGTGGCAACATGCCATGGTAGAAGAATTGACAAGCCTTGATAGAATGCATGCTTGGGATCTTGTCCCTCTTCATAAATATAAAAGTGTCAGTGGCTGCAGGTGGGTGTACAAAATCAAAACTAAAGCTGATGGCAGTCTCAATAGCTATAAGGCAAGACTTGTGGCTAATTGTTATAATCAACAATTTGGGATTGATTTTGCTGAAACTTTTGCTTCTGTTGGTCACATGACTACTGTTCGCACTTTGATTTCTGTGGCTTCTATTCGACAATGGCCATTATATCAACTTGATGTCAAAAATACATTTCTTAATGGGGATCTTGCAGTAGAAGTTTATATGAAGTTATCTCTTGGGGTTTTAGATCTGGCAGTTTCAATGGGTAGTTTCAGTAGGTGGCTTTGACTAGGTGGTTTTTTACAGGGTAGTTTTGTAGGGTGGTATTGCAAGATGGTTTCGTAGGAGAGTAGTTTCAGTAGGTGGTTTTTAGTTTTGCAGGACGGTATTACAAGTGGTATTCAAATATTGAGCGGTATTCAAATACTATTGTCAAAAAAGTGGTATTGCAAGATGAATCTTGCTCTGATACCATGTGAGAAATAAGAGAAATCTCTATATTTCAGTACATCATACTTGTGGGACGAAAACCCCATATATGTATACAAAGGTAGTACAAAGAAAAGGAAAGAAAATTATACAAGCGTATGATACACAAAAGAGGTAAGAAATAATATCCTAATACAACCTGCTTGGTGAAGCACTATCTACAAAGTAAATAAAGAAAGTATATATAATTTCACAATAAGTAATTGTGACCACTTTGTATGAAAGGAAAATGGTCTCATCGTATACAATCTCAAAAAAGAAAAGCAAGAGGAAATCTAAATAATTGTCTGGGCTGTAGCCGTATTTTAGGGCCAAAGCTTTAGTTTGTTGGACTATATTTTATCTTTAAAGCCTTAGTTTTTCAGGGACAGGCTAGGCTATGTGGTAAATTAGAATTTATTATTCCTCAATGTTATATTTCTTTTTTGGCAGAATGTTTGATGCCTTTTGTTATTTTTGTTATATGAATTTGAGCATCAATCTGAGTTTGAAAGGTGATTACTAACTCATACATAAAATAAACTTATCATAACTTTCCTTCTCAGAAATCTTAAAAATGGACATGGTTTTCCCTTTATTTCTCATATATGTAGAACAATGGGTGAAAAAGTTGCTATGGAACAAAGTTATATGGAGAGTGACACTGACATATAGTTGATGTCTATGAGTGTTACATGAATACCTTGCTTGCAGCATATAGCATTACATGAACAACTAGGTGTCAGTGTCTATAAGTGTCTCAAGTGTTTAGTCCATTGGTTTTGAAATATCAATACAGCTAGACAATCAGTATAACTATTTTTATGAATAAAATTTTACGCTTCATGTGATATATAATATAGTTAATCTTTTTATTCCCCTAAGTGAATGGAGAGCATGTAGCTTGAGCAAGATAAGCTCATAGTCAGCTGAGATCGAGCCTCTATATGTGCTACTATTTAGTTTTGGACACGTTTTCTTTGAGTCCATGTAGAAATGAATGACCTCTTAAAATCTATTTTTGATATGGATTTTTGGACCAAACCTTTAAGGACCTGTAATCTCTAATAAGGAGATCAAAAATATGAATAAATAAATAAATTTTGAAAAGTAAAAATAATAAAAAAATATTTAGACGGTTAGTTTCAATTGTTTTTAGATAGACCACCTATTTCCATCCATCTTTAAGATGGATGCTTTATATTTTTGGGATCGAAAATGTAGAAATACATTCCCCGCCACATGAAACAATTTTCCTAAAGTTTTCTATGCATTCACCACTCCGGACACGTGATATGAAGCACACTGGAACGAGTCCAAAGGCCACATGTTGCAGAAACAATGCACAGAGTGGAAGTATGAAAATATTATGTTGTAAAATAATGTGAATGGTAAGTTCCCTATTTTTGATTGCTTGAAAAAAAGGGTAAGCAAAGAGCAACTTCATTATTGTTGAGGTAAGCCGATGCATTAATTTAAGGAAAATTGTTTCATGCGGGCTAGACCGTATTTCTACATATTGTTAGAATTTGTGGGAGCATAGAAGTAAGAGAGAATATTTACGTGGTTCAAGCCGAATCCTTACGACTACAAATTCATAGCCCCAACAAGCTATATCTTCATTATATTGAATGAATGTTTATATCAATAAGTTCCTCTTTATATAGAGGACAATCACACGATTAGAAGAGATTATTATAGTATGGTAACTTGATAACCAAGAGATAATTATAGTATGATAACTTGATTACCAAGTAACTTAGTCCTTATCTTCTAGATACTTAACCTTATCAAGAGATATATACATCCATAGTGATGTTTATCAATATGAACCCAGGATATCTATATCCCAACACTCTCCCTCAAACTCAAGATGCTTTGACACAAAGCAGCTTGAGTTTGGATAATACTAGGTTACAAAAAAAAAACACATGTTCACATGGTCTTCCTAGAAACAACCTTTCTTGGGCTCTCTACTTCATTCTAGAGGTTTTCTCTTTCTAAGGTCTTCCAAGAAACAACCTTTTTTTAACTCTCTACTTTCTTCTCTGAAGATCTCTCTTTTCAGAGGCTTCTTTTCTTTTTAGAGGCTTTTTCTCTAAAAAAGAAAAGGATTTTTCTTTCTCTCTCTTCGAAACATCCGAGATCGAGTAACGAAAAACTCGACTATCATCACACAGGATGGAGGAATGGAAAACTCCATCATCAAACAAGATCAATGAACGAAAAACTTGATCATCAACCAAGATTGAGAAATTCGATCATCTTCATCTCTTCATCTGGAGACGGAACTCTTGATCAATAACCAGGATTGTGAAATTCGATCATCTTCATCTCCTCATCTGGAGACGAAAACTCTTGATCACCAACCATAACTTCCCTGTGCATAGTAATTGGGCTGATCCAGAATCTGGATTTTCTTGTCCACATAGCGGTTACATTAGAGATGTTGACTTCATCTCTACTCATCTCATCTCCGTATCTCTTATACTCTCCCCCTCAAGTTGGGTGTGGATGCAAAGAAATACCCAACTTGTAAAATACAATTTTTTTTTTTTTTTTTCTTTTGAGTACAACCATATCAAAAAAAAAAAAAATGGCAATGAAATTGGGCTTATAGACAAAAGCCCACATCTTAAAAAAAAATACCATTCAAATCCAGATTTAAATGGCGACCGTCTCCTTCACCAACAGATTCATGTGCTAACCCGAAAATCTCTGCAAGACGATGTAAAGCATACGGTGGTAAGGATTCATTGGTACGAGCTCTAAAACAGCCTCGAAGCATGTATTTCTTTGAAGGAATTTGACTAGGACATCTTCCATTGAAAGAAAAAGGTTCTTACAAGGTAGGTTATCTTTAATAAGAAAAACCAATTCTTCCACTATAGCAAATTGATCCATAACAATGATTTGGAGGTCAAGGGTTGCAGTTGAAATTTGAGACAAGGAACCCTGGATAATATTCAGCACTCGCTTCACATCGCCATCGTTCACAGGGAACCCTGGAATCACCATCACGTCTCTCTCCCTCTTTTTACCAACTCGATCCTCGGACATCATGGGAGAATAAAGGTCATGCTACCAACACATCAACAAGGATCGGTGGTTGTAGATGGTCTTGAAATTTCTCGATATCAGATCAGCCGAGGAGTCTATGACACTGATACCATATTAGAATTTGTGGGAGCATAGAAGGGAGAGATAATATTTACGTGGTTCAAGCCGAATCCTTACGTCCACGGATCCTAAGCCCCAACAGGCTGTATCTTCATTATATTGGATGAATGTTTACATCAATAAGTTCCTCTTTATATAGAGGACAATCACATGGTTAGAAGAGATAATTATAGTATGATAACTTGATGACTAAGAGATACTTATGGTATGATAACTTGATGACCAAGAGATACATATGGTATGATAACTTGATGACCAAGTAACTTAGTCTCTATCTTCTAGATACCTAACCTTATAAGGAGATATATATATATATATATATATATATATATATATATATATATATATATATATATATATATATATATATATATATATATATATATATATATATATATATATATATATATATATATATATACATCCATAGTGATGTATATCAATATGAACCCAGGATATCTAAATCCCAACACATATGCGGTCTAGAAGTGTAAAATATCCATCTTAAAGATAGATGCAAGTAGGTGTTTTATCTAAAAACAATGGAAGCTAAAGGTCCAAATGTTTTCTTACTAAAATTATTATTTTTAGTTTCTAAAATTTATTTATTTATTCATATTCATGGTCTCTGTGTAAGAGATTAAATGTCCTTAAAAATTAAGTCTTAAAATCCATCTCAAAAATAAATTTATTAAGGTGCATGCATTTCTACATATGCAAGCTTGGAAGCATAGAAACCGGGTTCATAAATGAGCCCATTTAATGAGTTGGCATTCCAAAATTTGTATTACAATGGATTTGGGATTCCAAATTTAATAAACAGGTATTCTCAATTGTTATAATCATAAGTATGAATAAAAATAAATGTGTAACCCAAATAAATGTTTGTTTTAAATTTTCACAAAGTTGATCACAAGATCTGCACATAGCTAAAAAATGCTTGAATATAAGATGGTAATGTAGTTATCGTGATTTTGGATGTGTTTAATGACCAAAATCCATAAAAAAGGTGACAAACCTTCAAGGAACGTTTTATGAGATTATGTGGTATTATATTACTGAGGCCCGACCCTACTGCAACTTTGCCTCATGAATGTTCCCAGAATTAGAATAAGGGACAATTATTGTCAAAAAAAAGAAAAACATAGAGCAAAGGCAAATTAGTGTACATGTACAAAACGTTTTAGACAAATTATGATAAGGAAAATGTTTATATAAGGATGCTACCTTATAACGTATAAGTACAGATGCCCCTCAAAAATCCACCAAAAAAGGTAGTTTTAATGTTGAAAAACCCTTTGATTGATCATCTTGACATCAAGATGTATGACTATGAAAAATAAAAAGATTTCAAGTCTCAAAAATAATGCATTTTACAACATATTATCTACACCATCCATTTTCAAGATTTTCATATGTTTATAGATCTACTTGATTTTAACCATTTTGAAATTTAAAATTTTATAATTAGATATAAAAATAGATTTTGAGATAATCCTAAGAACATTCTACATTAAAATTACATACCATGATCAAATTTGAAGGTGCACCTTACCTCTACACCTACGGATGCATCCGTATACAAACTGCACCCTTATAATAAAGGGTTGTACATCGTGGTTTAGACAAATAAGAAGTTATATAAAGTGACCATTTACTTTTAATATAAAGAGGTCACAATCACTTTTGGCAGTCATATTTTAAATCGGATGGTTGTGTATCATTGACTAACATAACAATAGGGTGAAATCCGATGGTTGTGTATCATTGCTAGTCTTAACATAACCGTTTCCACTTTATGAATAATGCGAAAAAGAACAAGTAGGGTTGAATTTGGTACTTTTCTTTGTAGTTTCTTCAAAGAGTTGCTAGAGTTTTCTTGAAACTGGGAGGAAAGTGAAAATTGGTAATTTAAAAGCTAGAAACCACCTTGTTTGATAACTTGTATTGCTAATTCACTTAGTGCTCAGAAAATCAACTTGGCCAAAGTATTCGGGCTTTAGCCGAGGTTAGTTACGCGGGCAAGTTTCTTAGACTCACCCTAGTCCAACTCTTTTTTTTTTTAAAAAAATAAAATTGAAAAAAATGAAGACAAAAACTTGGTACATATAATATAATTGCCAGTTTTTTTAATCAAATAATGAATGATGTGTTGGTTAGGCCACTCTACATCAAGATGCCTCTTTGCAAGAAGTCAAGGTGCCTCTTTGCAAGAAGTTTCGAGTTCGATTCTTGGGGGACTACATTTTTTTTGGAACTTCCGTCGTATAAAAAAAAAACTATAGTTTATTATTATTATTTTTTTATTTTTTTTAATTATATATATAGATATATATGGGTAAATTATGGAATTTTTGTTTTTCTTTTCTTTTTTTGAGTACTTCAGTAGGGATGAGAGGCTCCTACCCATTTTTTAATTAGTTAGTGGTTTTTGAAGCTGTCAATGGGAATGGGTGCCACAAACGTACAACTGAAGTATGGGATTTGCTACCACCACAACATCAGCCCTTTTCGACACCATACCACAACATCAGCCCTTTTCGACACCTGGCAAATAGGCATCTTGATGTTAGGCGGCTTAGGATTTGCTACCACCACAACATCAGCCCTTTCTGACGCCATGCAAATAGGCATCCCCTTTCTGACACCAAGCAAATAGGCATCTTGATGTCAGGCCAACACGCCATTCATTGCTTGAAAAATGTAGCTCCCTCCAAGAATCGATCTCAATACCTCTTGCAAATAAGCATCTTGATGTTGAGCAGCCTAACCAACACGTCATTTCCTCTCTCTCTCTCTCTCTCTCTCTAAGAATCAAACTCAAGACCTCTTTTAAAAGAGGCATCTTGATGTCAGGAGGCGTAACCAATACGGAATTCACTATTGTTGTTTTTTTTTTTTTTTTAATTGATGTTTTCTAATCAAACCCCAACCACGCTAAAATAAATGTGTCAAGATGAACCGTGGAGCCATTCAAGCACATGTGAATGCAACATGCACATTGGCGAGAGATTACTACACTTAGCTCTATGGTGTGACTTGAATGACTCTATGGTGTGACTAGATACTACACATGTTAGATTACTGGACATTCAAGCACATGTTAATTGATGTTTTCTAATCACACCACTTAGGATGCAGTGTGTACGTGTACGATAGATTACTCCAAAGCACCATAGAGCTGTAGTTGCATCTGGTCTAGGTCACCATGGGTTCGTCTCTAGGGGAGAAACTGTAATCCATAGACTGAGATTATGTCCCTTTGCCTATTGGCTGACTTTGGCAACCCAATCATGAAACTATCTGTGGTATGTGTGCCCACTATGGGTGACCTAATTGGCACACCCCACTTAGAGTGGGGAGTTCTCTACAATTTTGAGATCCACTTATTTAGAATTATTGATTTGGATCATGTCTTGTTAATCAAGTCAATTAAGAACAAGATATGCCTTATAGAATCTTAAGGACATTATGATTTCTAAAAGAGATATATAAAAAAAAAACATATAAACAGATATTATTTGATATATTTCATATCTTTAGTTTTGATGCGATAGAAGTTTAGGAAGCTGAATGACAAAGTTCTGCATCATCCTTGAATCATGATGATTGAATCATGATGATTGACAAAGGTCTCATATGATCAATTGATCAGGATCATTCTGCATGAATGACTATCCATATGGAATCATATCCCCTTAAAAATTTTATAAATAGGGGCGTTCCCACCTCTCATTCTTTGCACAAAAATTCTCTCTCTCTAAACTCTTTAGGGTGGCATGTCAATCTCGGGGAAATCCTTCTCTCTTGCTCTTGAAGGTCTTATCACTTTAAAGAGAGATAGCGGGCACTCCCCCATAAGAGAATATAGAGGTAGGTGCACCCCACTCATAAAATTTATTAAGGGATTGAGGCTTTGGCTCGATCAAATAGTTTTTGCTCTCATATTTTTGTGAAGGGGTTTAGTCAGGATTTTCCCATATTTAGAAGATCCGAGATTGACCATTAATCCTGTGCGCCATTGGGGGAGACTTGGTGTTGGGTATACTAAGTCCCGCTGAGGTAATCTTTCGGCATCTTGCTTTATGATTTGCAATATTTTATTTATTATTCCCATAAAACATTGTGTACGTTTTATTTAATAAAAGAAAATTATAAATAGAGGTAGCAAGTGAGAACCAATTTATTTATTTATTTTTTTTTGAGTTGAATTTATTGAAATTCAACTATTGTAAGTGTTCTAGTCAGTGAGAAAAAGAAAAAAATTTAAAATATAATACACTGTGTGAGATCACCTTGTTCAACTTTCATTGGTATCAGAGCTAGATCTACTTACTGTCATATCTCTTTATTTTACTATTTTTGGTGAGTTGAAAGTTAGATATTTGAAAAATAATGGCTTTATGATTGTATGTAGACCTTCAGAAAGATTATTGGCATGATTTTTACACCGAAAAGACACTTACAAAATAAGGTATTCCGTGCTATTTTGGAATACTGATATGAACACGATACTGAGGTATTTATCTAATGCATATCGCATTTATATTTTTTGTTTATGATAGTAGGATCTTCCTGCAAAATTTCAGTGGAGATCCTGGGGGAGTTGAGAGCTATGGGCTCATCATTGAAGGGTGTCAATTCTAACCTTGCAAAATCCAGGAACTGTATACTGAGTTTTGTGTACCAATTAAATGATTTTATTTTTTTGGTAAGATTTGATTGTATCTCATTAAATTGAGTGTACCTTCAAATAAAAATAATTTCATGCCTAAAACCGTAGTATCTTGAAAGATATGGTCATTTCATTGAAGCATGGGCTAGTGTTGTTTTCTATAACAAAAACTATTTTAGTGATATGGAAGTTATGATTTTATTTCCATTCTTATCAAAATGTTTTAAGGCCTACACTAAGTTTTTAGACTTTTATTTTGAGCATAGTTTCTAATAAAAATTATTTATTTGAGAGAGAAATATTTATGGGAAATAAAGAATAAAAATTATTTATTGGAAAGGGCTGATCCTAAATTTCCGCAATTTGGTGTGTTTCACTGAGATGTGAATATCCATATTTATCAAGCCTATTTAATAGAGTGATATGAGGCATGCAGAAAGATATTAATTGCCGTTTTGTATTTACTTTCAAACAACATGGGTTTGAAAGAGAAACTCGATGTGGTTAGAGAAATAATAAAATTTTATTTGATAATATTCATTATGGAATTCTGCATAATGATATATTTTGTGATGTGAAAGTCACTGATTTATTTCTCTGAAGAAAAATACTATTTAAGATTTACACCATGACATTATGTTTTGATTTTAAATCTAGTTTTCAAAGAAAAAGTTTCAGAATGAAATTCTCTGTGGATTGAGAGAAATAATTATTTTATTGAGAGATGTGCAACCTAATTTTTTGCTGTGAAAACTGTATTGTGATGTGAATATCACAAATTAGTAGACTCATTAAATATTGTGATCCAGGGATGGATATTAATTTTGTAATTTTGTGTCTATTTCAATACTCAAAATGCTTCAAAGATAAACTCTTTTATTCTATAATAAATTAAAAGATGTGGCATAATAAGACATATCTTTGTACTCCTCATAATAGAAGCATTTTTAGGGCTCATTCAAAAGTTTTGTAACGTGTCATGAGTATGGTTTATAATAGTAAAGCTTCAAAAAAAGGTAACACACAAAGTTGGGGAGATATGACATGCTATATGAATAGTTCTCAATCTAGGAATTGCATAAAATATAAGAAATACAGTACATGTAAAATTATCTTAGTTTCTCTTCTTAATGAAGGGATATGCAACGAGATTGGTGGAAGCATGGAAACCATGCAATCAGTGGGAGAATCAAATTGTGATCATTTGAAGAATGGGATGAAGAATAGTATTTCTTCATGGAATGAGAAAGGCAGAATCTAAAGGTCGAAGAGGTGGATGCTTCATCAACATGTAAAGATGATGACCAAGTGATTCTTCATCAGTTGTGTGCTCTTCCAAGATCACAAAAGTTCGTCAACAAGCAAAATCAAGGATCAAGTATGTACAGGTACCACACTATATGGTTTTAAGGTATGAAATCTATTGGTAAGGCCATATAGGGAAAGATGATTCAATAACTTTTTTTTTATGTATATATTCCTCTTTGATTATATCTTGGATGTTTGTTTTTTAATATGAATGGAGTGTATGAACATTAGTAGAAAAGAGCTAACAAGTTTGAAAGAGCCAGTTTTTTTTTAATACCCTATGTTTTAGTACCTCATTGTACTTGTATGAACTACTTAAGATAGAAATACATATGGTGATGTGGTTTGATCAAGGACTTTAAGTATCAAATACGACAGATGGGTGCAACTCATTTAAATATGCAAGTATGAGGAAGTGTTCCGATGGAACCCAGTCTTAATGACCATTCACCCAATAATGTCTAGCGATATGATATGCTACATGTGATGATGATCTCATGATAGGGTCTCCATATTTGCTAAGAAGAAGTGTTTATCAGGTTTTGATAACCATTCTTTTGTCATGTATAATTTTAGATAAAATCATAAGATGGACTTTATGATTTGTTTTTGCGACTATGAACATGACTTGTTAAATAATTAAAGATGAATGCGGTAAAATGATTTATGAAGATTTAACATATATTTTAAATTAAATTGGAGTATTTGTGAAAAACTTAAGTTTATGGATATGATTTCGAGAAAAACTCATAATCTTGTGAGGTCCACTAAGTATTTTTGTAAAATCATTATAAACCACTATACTATTGTCTAACTATTGATTATGAAAATATATACCAAGCAAGAGTTTTTTTTAATAAAAGGAAAAACATTGAGTCTTGAAGGTATTTATTACATTGTGAGAAAAATGTCATTTTTTTTAAACACTAGTTTTAAATACCCATATGCCTTGACCCATGTTTTTCAGTTATTTAAAATCCTCAATTACCTAAGACCATGAACCATAGGGAATCTCATAGGAAGGCCAACTTATTTTGGCCTCCTTGAAACTTGTTGTGTGGATAAGATAACTTGGTTTGTATACATTTACTACCAAGAAGACTAGTGTGGTTGAACCTTTGTGGTTTAGGATAGTTTTGAAAATTGTGAAACCAATAGGCATTGAGTTATTTATATTTGCATAAAACTTAGTATACTACCTCATGACATAGGCATGAGGATGCTGAGAAAGTATATGTTATAAGTGTAATAATTGAGTGGGGCCGGCTACAGTCCCACGATTCTTTTCAACAGTTAGGATATTCAAATATATAGGTATTCTAGTATAAAAGATCCAGATAAACTCAACATTCTAGTGGGAGTGTCTGCTTGTGTTTGACGAGCCAGCTGTAACTATATACTATAACCCGGATGTGTGGCATTAGTTGTTGGCTACAGTAGAGAGCAACTTGATTGAAGAACTTCTTATGAGCCCCTGAAGATATGACCCATGCGATGAGGGTACATGATGATCTTCTGCGACAATAAGTCCATGATTCACCATGGAACATGAAAGATGAACTATGAACATGTTCGAGATGAGATTCGAGTAGCAAAAAGAAAGAGGTATCGCGTTCATAAATCCTTTGTGAAAGGATTGATGGCAAACAAATTTGTCAGGATTAATGTAATAAGAGAGAATAAGTGAAAAATACTTAAGAGAGAGTAATTTGGGGGTGAGAATGTGAGGAATAGAGATTGTAAGGCCTTCCAAGGCCAAGTGGGAGATGTAGGGTTTATATGGCCACTAAAAGACTTATGAAAACATGTAATCAATATCTAATATAGTGCATCAAAGAACTCTAATGGGAGTATAATCCTGAGGGACCAAGAGTTTATGGTCCTGATGGACCAAGAGATGGCCAAGAGATTATGGTCCAGAGGGACCGAGATAGGTAAATGTTATTTTCCAATACTCAAACTTGGCTTGACGAGCTAGGCCGTTCGAGTCGGAAAACCCCTAACTACTTAGGTATAGAATAAAATCGATGAGAGTTTATGGGTTATCCCTTGATGAAGTCAGAGTTGCCAAGGGGAGTGAGCCAAGGGACTATGTGACCATTGTGTGTGATGGTTGGCCTCTAAAGATAAGGCCCAAAGCCTCATCACTAAACCATCACACAACATGTACATATGGTAGCTGTATCGGGAAAGCAATACACCTTGAGAGTGCAGCGTGTACATATGCGAAAGATTACTCCTTGCACCATAGAGCTGTGGTTGCATCTGATCTAGGTGACCATGGGTTTGTCTTTAGAGAAAAACCTGTAGTCCTTAAACTGGAATTATATCGCTTTGCCTATTGACTGACATTGTCATCCCAATCATGAAATTCTGCATTGGCCTATGGGTCATGGGACCTGCTGGGCTCGTTTGAGAGAGAAAGTGTGGATCATAGTAATCATTAGAAGATATAGTGCTTCAAAAATATTAATTTCTAAACCTAGAAGGATCATATTCCCATCAAATTTATTTGGTTTTATTTATTTTGATGTTAACTGATTTTTATAATGATTATTTAAATTTTTGTGAGTCTATGGATACTTTATTTTTTAAAAATAAATTTATATAATAAAAATATTCAACTTTCAATATTTAAATAATCAGAGTAAATTAAAGTTTATCTTTAAAATACTAAAAATCAATTTTATTATTTTAAAAATTAATATAATAGGTGAGGGCCCATAGTGGCCCATCATGACTCCATTGGGATGTGTGTGAGAACTATGGGAGCGCTAGTTAGCAAGCCCCGCATAAGGTGAAGAATTTTCAACAATTTTGAGATCCACTTATTTAAGATTTATTGATTTGGGTCATGTCTTATTGACCAAATCAATTAAGAACAAGATATGCCTTATGGAATCTTCAGGAGATTATGATTTCTAAAAGAGATAAAAATAAGAAAAGAGATATACGCATAAACAGATATTATATGATATTTTCCATATTTCTATTTTTGATAGGATAAAGGTTTAAGAAGTTGAATGACAAGGTTTTGCATCATCCTTTGAATCATTATGGTTGATCTGAAAAATGAATGGCTCAAATCTCTCACCCCACAGCTCTCCTATGATCAATTGGTTAGGATCAATCAACAAGAATGACTATCCATATGGAACTCTATCCCCTTAAAAAGTCTATAAATAGGGGTCTCCTCACCTATCATTCTTTGCACCAAAAACATTTTTCTCTAAATTTTCTAGGGTGGCATGCCACTCTCTGGGAAATTCTTCTCTCTCCCTCTCTCTATCTTGAAGGTCACATCTCTCTAGGGAGAGATAAGGGACACGACCCTATAAGAGACTATAGAGGAGGGTGCACCCCACTCATAAAATGGCCTAAGGCAATGTGGCATTAGCTTGATCAAATAGTTATTGCTCTTATATTTTTCTGAAGGGGTTTAACCAGGGCTTACCCATATTTGGAAGATTCAATATTGATCATTGATCCCATGCTCCATTAGAAGAGGGTAGTTGATGTGGGGTGTACTAAGTCCGGTTGAGGTAATCTTTCAATATCTTGCTTTATGGTTTGCATTATTTTATTTACTATTCCCATAAAGTATTGTATTGGTTTTATTTTATTGAATAAAAAAAAGTTGTAAATTAAGGTAGTAAGTGAGAACCAATTTATTTATTTATTCTTTTCCACAGAGTTGAATTTATTGTAATTGGACCATTGTAAGTATTCTAGTTGGTAAGGAAAAGAAAAATTAAAAATTAAATACACCATGCTAGATTACCTCGTCCAACTTTCACCATGGATATTCAAGAAGAGAGAGACGAGAGAGAGGCAAGAGAGAGCAAAGAGAGAGAAAAGACCCTAAGGGCTACCTAAAATGGGTAAACATTGGGCACTGAACATGCTAAATGTTTTTTTGAGCAAGTGCGATGCTTCCTTAAGGTAATGAAAGGTTACAAGAGAAGAAGGGAGGACAGTATAAGAAGGAGAGAAGGAAAACCGAATGGCAAGGGGCTAAGAGGCTAAACCAATACTAACAACAAGAGCAGTAGCCCTCTTAGCGAAGATATCCGCATCAGAGTTGGAGCAGTGATGTACATGGAGGAAGGACGTATCACGACCTCTGAGAGGCAAAATAATTTCATCCATAACTTCACTAAGCCTCCAAGGGATGGTATTCGGCTTCAAACACCACGAGATAACACTGGCAGTGTCATCTTCAATAATAATCTTATGGTGAATCTAGCCTAGCCTAGACACACCCATTTTCAAAGCCCAAAGCTCAGCTTCATTGATCTTACAGGGGTGTAGACTGCCTGAATAGGACGATATCATACATCCAGTATGGTCACGAAGTAGGCCACCATAACTAAACCATTGACCACTAACACTAACAGTAAAGTTCAGTTTAAACCAGCCCTCAGTTGGCTTAATCCAAACCTGATGAAACTGGGCACCGCTCTTCCTTAAGAACAAAAGATCTTTGAAATGTAAAAAGGAGAGTAAGCTCAGCTCCGCAGACAATGGGAGAGAGGCATAGGCCCAAGTCATAATGGTTCTCTAAATTGTAATACAAAGAGTAGGAAAATCCCTATCACGCCCTTCAAAGGTTCTCAGGTTTCTCTCTTTCCAAAGATTCCAAAGGGAGGCTGCAACAATAATTCTCCAGAGATTGATACCCAAAGACGCAAAAGGAGGGTTCCAAATCTGTTGTAAGAAGTTAGGGATATCCTCTGGCTAAGGTCAATGCCAATTGGACAGACTTGTAAGCCAATCCCACAATGCAACTGCAAAGGTACACTTCACGAAGATATGAATAGCCGTTTCCTCATTCTCCTTACAAAAAAGGCAGACATTAGTGATTATAATGGCCCAGCACCAAAGTTAATCTATTGTAAGAGGGCGCCTGATATTTCTAGAATTTGGCCAGATGGTGTTTGAGAAGGGCGCCTGATATTTCTAGAATTTGGCCAGATGGTGTTTGTCCTTAATGTATCTATCCCTGCTCACCACATTATATAATGAATAGGTAGAGAACATACCATTCGGCTCTAGACTCCAAATTATTCTGTCTGGTTTCCTTGGATAGAAGCCATATAGAGCCATTAATAAGGTAGCGTATTGCTAAACAGCAAGGTTATCCACTCTTCGAATAGAAAGGATGACATTCAAACAGGTTGACCATCTGCAAAGGAGATCATGATGGCTACAATCTCTTGTTTTTGAGACGATGTCCTATACCTCAGGATACACCAACTTCAAAGGGTAATCCCAAGGCCATTTCGTATGCCAGAATTTGATCATGCATCCATCTCCTAAAAGCATCATCATGTAGGCGAGAAAGAGAGGCCACACTCCTTGAATTTCTCTCCAAACAATAGACATGTTAACAAACCTCGGGCAGCACCTCACAATGAAGCCATCAAGGTCTTGACCATACTTTCCCAAAATGACCTTTGCCCAAAGCTTGTCGCCATGCATGGAGAGCCTCCATCACCACTTAGTAAAAAAAGACTCATTAACAGGCCTGAGCCTGCATATTCTCAACCTCCCTTCACTCTTAGGAAGGCTAAAAAATTCTCATTTAACTAAAAAATGGACAGATAATAAATAGGAAGGTTAGATAAAGTAGCATTGATAAGTGTGGTTGTACCACCAAAGGAAAAAAACCTCGCCTTCCATCCATCTAATTTCACCTGAGCCCTCTGAATGAGAATCCCAAAGAGACCTAGGAGATCTACCATTAAGAAGCGGTAGTCTCAAGTACTTAATGGGAAAACATTCAAGCTCACAATCAAGTCAGGAAGCCCAGTTGGTAACCTCCGAGGTGGGACAATTACTACCAATAGTTTTTTATTTATCCATGTTAATACGAACCACCGATATCAACTTGTAGAGGTTGAGGAACAACGAAATATTCTGCACATTTTTTTTCATCCCCTTCATCAGAATCAACATGTCACCTGCACATTGTAGGTGACTAGTCAGAATATCATTGGGCTAGGTCCGAAGACCCTGAATCAACTTCGAGTCTATTAACTCTTGTAGCATTTTGCCTCAACATCCAGAGTGACAAAAGGAGATAGAGGATCTCCTTGCCATAGGCCTCTGGTGGCTTTGAAATAGCCACTTGCTTTCTCAATAATCAACATTGAGGAATGGGCAGTGGAAAGATAGCCCAGGATCCACTTCTGCCATCTTACACCAAAACCCCTACATTCCATAATCTTATCAAGATAGTCCCATTCCACCCTATCATAGGCATTTTCAAAATCTAACTTAAGGAAAAGACCTGTAGTACACCACATCTTAGTGGTATGGATGGATTCTTGGGCCCATAAAATACCATCCATAATAAACCGGTCTTTGATGAAAGCTGTTTGAGGTCCATCAACCACCTCATTGATTACTAGATGTAGGAGGTTAGCCAACACCTTGGTAAGGGTTTTGTAGAGGCTCGAAAGCAGGCTTATGGGCCTAGTATCTTGAAGGGAAGTAATGGAACTCCTTTCAGGAATAAGGGAGATAAAGGTAGAGTTAACGACATTACAAACAATCCCATCATGGTAAAATTGGTTTACCAAACTCATAATGTCGGGCTTAACCTATAATTCTTGGAAAAATTTAAACTTTGCTAAATTTAAAATAAGATCATAGTAAGCATATGGTTTAAATTTTTCTACCTCATTAAACTTTTCACAGGAAAGGGTTAACTTATCACAAAAACCATTTGATATGATCTTATTTATAGCATTATAGTATTTTTGATAAAGCGATGCTTTATTATTATGTTATGTATTAGCTATTATGTTCATTTTATTGGAGAAAATTATATGTATATCTATTTCTTTTCATTATTACAGACTTACCAAAAAGTTTTTGTGTTATATCAGTACCCATTTTCTCCCCTTCAGAACGATATTTAAAAAAGGAAAAAGTTTATATATAGCCCAAGCTCTAAACAATCTAATAAGAGCATACCTCAAAAATTTCATTAGAAGAGGTTGTTTTGATACCCAAATATCCTCAAATTGATCATCTTGACATCAAGATGCATGGACATTAAAAAAAAAAAAGAATTTCAAGTTTTTGAAATATTGCATCTTGTAATACATTTTTTTGTTGTCAATTTTCAAGCTTTTCAAGTTTTCATAGATCTTCTCGATCTACACTGTTTTTGAAGCTTTAAATTTTATAATTATAGATGAAAATATATTTTAAGGCTATTATAATGATTTTCATGATTGAAACCCCATTTTTCGATACTATTTGAAGGTGGGCTCTACTTTGATTTTTAAGAGCCTATACAAACCAAACCCTTTAAAAAAAAAAACAAAAGTACCATTTTTGTTATTATCCTTTTTGATTTTTCAATAGCTGAATAATTCAAATTTTTGGATATTAAACAACCAAAGGTTTTATATTCTTGGTTTTTAGAAAATTGAAATTATCATACTTTGATAGTTCAAACACCACAATTGTTTTCGATTACCGAAAATCTATATCTTCCTCCCCCCGTCTGAAACACCTCATACTGTAATGGAATAGTTTTTGAAAAACCGTATGGTCATGAACACATAGGGGCTGTTTGGATACCTGGAAATATATTGTCTGTAAAATATATTACAGGCGTAATAATACATTACTGGGTAATACATTACCGGCAAATGGATTGTCACTGTTTGCGTAGTATTTAGATGCAAATTGGGAAATACATTGCTACTGTTTGGCTATGTCTAGAAGAAATATGAGAAATGCATTACCATCCAAGTATGAAAAATATGGTTATGTTTAGCTAACATGATTAGACTTTGGTTTCAACATGATAAGTCAATAGAATAATATGATTGTAATAACATGATTTTATTGTGATAAGCCTCATTTTAATTTATTTTTTATAGAAGTCTTTCAAATGTCTCTCTATATATAATTTTAAATAAGCAATAAATTTATGACACCAAAATCAAAATCTTTATGGTACAAGTTAAAAAATGGGAAGAAGTTTGATTAGTAAACTAGAAGGTTTGGTAATTTCCATAGAAAATTTTGAAGCATTGGAGGAGACTAAAGAGGTATCTTATTTCACTTGAGCTTTTACTAATATCTTATGAGGAATATTTTTTATGAAAATTTTTATTATGATTGTGTTGTATAATTTCTCATCGATTATCAATTATTATTTTTATTATTAATGTTTTTATATAAAAGCTGATGACGGGCTACAACCCAAATTAGGGATAGAGGGATGTAGAATTTTTTTTATTATGATTGCAGTAGAAAATTATCCCTCATCACGTTCTACAGCTTTTCAAATCAATTTAGATTTCCCCGTACTTTCACTTACCAATTATTAAAAATTTTTGTTTTTATATGAGAGTCAGATGGGATGTAGAAATTTTTTATTATGATTGCAGTAGAAGATTGTCCTATTCAAATCAATTTAGATTCTCCTTTTCATATCCCCTACTTTCACTTTCTACTTAACTTAATAATTATAAGGTACAATGTATACTTGAGAGAGGGAAATGTTTTTTTAAGAGGGATATGGCAGAGAGACGCACATGTTTTTTTAAGCGGGGATAGGGTAGAGAGACGTACGCGAAAGATTTTCAAAGATTACCCATCATCCTCGTAATAGATTTTTCATCCCTCACTGCGCCTAATAGATTTCGTGATTGTTGGAAGATATTTTTCAACATCATGGGGCCCTCGCTTAATAAAAGCCTAGCAAATAGTGGAAATCCCGATAGTCTCAGAATAGCCCCAGAACTGGCCAAGGTCATCATGAGGTATCTCAAAAGTCTCCTATCAAGTTTTGTCACATTTCAACATGTTTAAGCCAGTGCAGACTGAAGAAATAGTTTCGGCCTCGTCGGCCTCTAGCACCCCGAAACAGACCATATAACTAGAGCTACATTTTCGGTGTCTCAAATTATTGTAGGGCCACCACCATTTGATCTGGAACGGTTGAAAACCCCCAGGAATCAAATTTTAGCCTTGAACAGACACTCCGAGAAGAAGTTATAGGTAAAAGAGTGAAATAAGAGAAGCCGCACGCTATTCCCGTGCGGCTACTCTGCAACTCCACATCCTTGAAAGGACAGTCACAACCAGTGACTTTGAATGCTCATGTCTCACTCGTCTGAGGTTGGATCAAGCCCAAAGTTTGTGAGCTTATTCGTCTCATTAAGATGAGCATTTCGATATGTGGCACGCCCCATGATGATCCCCGAGCACGATGAAAAGTTAGAGAGAAGTTGTTGATCCGTGAAGAAAGTGCAAGAAAATCAGCAGCATCGTGCCTCTCTCAAGCAGCCAAATCACGTCGTTTGCGATCTCGATTGATGTGAGACCAATTCCATTGTGTAGGTAACGTCTCGGGCTATCTTTGACTCGAACCCCGTGCCTGATGAACGGTCGGATTCTAGACACGAAGCCGATGAAGTGACTACAAATTCTGTCGCTGGAATTCCAAATTCCGACCAAAATTTCAAAGTTGCAAAATCTTAGTTCGGGCACAGAATTGAGTTGCGTCTATTGCGTCGCAATCGTAACGGCATGCTTAGTGTGATCTAGTGAGGAAATCACAGAAAACATCAAGGAACGAGCACACTATCGATCTAAAGTTTCAAGATTCAACCAAAATTCAAGTCACATGATCGTACCCTAAAAACACAATCCATGGCTCAAAGTTAGTATCAAATTGATCGCCATACCGGGGCCTACAATAAAACAATCATCTTTCGATCAATCGGGTATCAGAACGACCCCGGATCATTCATGAAAAATCATCCACATTCTAGGGAAACATTGTACACTTAAGGCAATGCACACGCACAGAAAATACATAGAGTGTTTTTACTGAATAAAGTTTCTCGTTCTTTTCATTGTTGGGTCACGTTTGGAAAGAGAGAGTAAGGTGAGAGAAACTTTTAGACCGGTACCCAAGATAAACCTTCTCTCTCTTCTTTTTCTTTTCTTCTTCCCTCTCTTCCTCCCCTTCTCCTTCCTCTTCTTTGTCTGAGCTCCCATCAGAGGTCATGCACGGCAATGGTAGTGCCGTACATATCTCTCCTGTGATCTCACAGGTCGCGCATGGCGATGGCAGTGCTATGCGAGAGCTTCCTTCTCCTTCTGTTCGTCCATCTCTACCTCACAACGAGGCTTGCAGATGGCACTGCTCATTGTCGTTCGCAAACGAGTCCTCGACGCCTCTATGAAGAGCACAGACGGCGAAACTCATTGCCACCCACAAGGGTCTTCCCCCATTGCGTGCCTATCGTAGACGACGATGTCTATCATCGCCAGCGAGAGGTCTCGGTAATGCCTATCACCGCCCGTAAGCTTTCTTTGCGTGCGTGGTGCCTATCACCATCCGCGAGCCACCTTTGTGCATTCAGTGCTCATCACTGCTCCCCTACTACCGTGTGGCTCATGAGAAGTATCGTAGCGCGCTTCACAAATGGCTATTGCCGCTTGCTTCACGAGAGGCTATCACGGGTGCGCTGCTTTCTTATGTTGCCAACGGTAATGCCTAGCACCCTCCGTAGTTCCCTGCTTCCCCTCATGTCGGGAGCAATAGTGTCTAACGCCATCTAAGGGCCGTGACATTGCTACTCAAGGGAGGCGATTCTGAACCAACTAAAGCAGCTGGGGGGCTTTCCAATGTGATCTACGAGGGCACCCACACTAGCCAGCCTAAGTAAGTCCCTAACCCACCTTAAATTCCTCTCTCATCGGTTGGTATATCTGTCCTTGCTCTAGAGCAAGGTTTCGAGAGAGAGATCTCAAATCTCGAGTTCACTAGAAACCTGAGATACGTGCTGCCAGATCATTTAGGTACGGAGGGCGAGATCGAGGCACCTAACCAGCATGACGACTCCACTGGGGACTTACTACCCCTTAGTCGGTTCACTCTTGTTTGCCCTGTATCCCTTTTTACTTGCTGCATAATTTCAATGGCATCTGGGTTGTTCAACCCATTCATCTTACTCGAGGACTTGCTTATCCCCGCACTCGTGATTGTCCCAGGGAAGTGAACCGCTCAATCTTCCTTCCCTACTCTCTTGATGAGTAGCGACTCACAGTCCGGCTCCCGGGTTCTTTCCTGGGTTGGTGCGAGAGGGGACTTAAAGGTCCATGACTCCCCGCTTCCTCGCCCTAGTGGACTCTCCACCAAGTCCCCTTGCATTGGTAGCACATCTACCGCACACATCATGCACCCTGCTACCAACAAGTCTCTCGCCGGTCATATTGCTGAGGAACACGAGAAGGCTGCCCCCACCACTTTCGCGAAAGTCAAGCAGGTTGCTGTCACTTCTGAGGTTCGCTGCAAGGAAACCCCCCATACTCCTTCACCACTTCGAACCCCTACACTGAGAGGCTCGATACACCTAGGTGGAGACCCTACGACCTTTACCTCTCGCACATACCTACTGGCTCGTGGTCCATCCAGTCGAGCCGCACCTCGGGGCAACCTTCACGTAGCCTTGAGCTCACATCTAGGGCAAGGCCTTCTCGGGCCGAACCTTGCATGTGCCATGCATTTTCTTTTCACAGCTCGGGGTAGCACTAGATCTATGCCACCTCGAGCACATGAGGGTTGATCGCTCCATCCTCCCTCCCAACACACACAGCTTCACCCTATGAGAGATGGGCTCCTGCCCGGTCCCTCACAGATACAAGATCGCAAGTCTCGGCCTCCTCAGGTCGAACCCATCGACCGAGCTCTGGCTGACTCCCAAGTCACCCGGATGGCTAACCTTAAAGCTACACATGCACCGACTCTGCAGGTTCCTCCCCAGTCTAGACTCAAGAGGAGTCATGAACCAGCTACTTCCTCTGTCGCTTTCCTGACACTAGGTAAGCACTTCGAGCCCTGGTACTCAAAGGTCTTCCCTAAGAGTACCTTCTTGAGCCAGCCTCAGGTCAGCCACGCACCCAGGGCTTACAAAGGGATTCGAGGCAGCGGTTTAATGTTAGACAAAAGCCTCCAACCTCCAAAGCAGAAACCCAGGTTTCCTTCTGCCCTTGGACCCCACTCCCTGCTCCAACTCATGCGCATGGCTCAAAGAAAGCGAGGCAGTCCATGTCTCAGGCTCGGTTCTGGAATGAAGTCCACAACCGCCTCAGGATTAAGCAAAAAAAGGGCCTGCATATCTTGACCAAAGAAGCCTCCAAGGCAGTTGAGGTCACCACCCTTGGTGGTCTCCTGCCTCATAATCCCTTCTTCCCTTTCCAAACTCCATAACCTAAGTTGGTCCAAGACTATTGCTCGGTTATCACTGCCCAGAAGCCATGGTCCCAAGACCGTTGAAAATCGGTCCTCACAAGATCGGCATACAAGGCTAGGGTCCAGTTGGGGTAGGATGAACCCCTGTAGACTGACTTGCCAACCACGACTTGGAAACCACGGTAGTCCATTACGCCACCAAGCTCTGACCCTCCAAAAGAGATGGTCAATGTCATGGTGATAGAAGATCTGGATGATGCTCAAGAAAAGCAGATGAACAAGTTTGAGGTAATGAAGCAATCCATCCTTGAAAAGATGGAACTCCTAGAAGCCTCCAGGTTCCCTTCTTTACTCGATTCCCCTACTGGTGAGGACGCGGTTCCCAAGCAAACTCCCCCACGGGTGTCCCAAGACAGTTTTGCCTCCTGCGGGGTCTCCCAAACTGACATAGATGCTATGGTGGCCCATAGCCTCAAGAACAAGGTTTCAGGCATGCAGGAGGCACCGCTCTACCAGAAGCCATACCCGTCGTACATTACCCCGTGTCGTTTCCCGCAAACTAACAAAAAGGGAAACTCCTCTTGTTCAATGGTACTACATCTTCTCACCAGCATACTGCCCACTCCTCTGTCAATTCGTTGAGACTCTTGAAGGGCCAGCCTTCCAATGGTATGCTTGGCTGCCTCCAAACTCGGTGCACACATGGCAAGAAATGGAGCAGTTGTTTTATCAATGCTTTTATGAAGTCCAAAGGAACGTGGAAACCATCGAGCTCCTCACTCTAATGCAAGACCCTGGTGAGCCGGTTCACAAGTTCATCACCTGATGGACGGAGTTGGCAACCTTTCATGCCACTCGCATGACTGAGAAGGAAGCGATCCAGACTTACATACGGAACATGCTTCCCGAGATCGCCCTGCATGTCGAGGCATCCAATCAACCCACCATGTCAGAGCTCATCTCTAAGGCAGTTCATATTGAGGGATTTTTCAAGCACCATGGCAGCTGTTGTCAGCATCCGGCTCAAATTCTCGCAGTGATCAGCGCAGCCGTCATCGTGATTGGCACTAAGAGTGTGGCTCCTCAAACCTTGGAACTTTCCAAGGCACAGACGTCTCCGAACGGGGGCAAGCAGCAATCCTACAATGAGGTCCCACCTCCTAAAAATAATAAACGAGACAACTTCTGGATCCAACACCAGAATAAGGTTTACCCCTTCGACAAGGAGTGGACTCCTGCACTGCTTCGACTGCTGCTAGAACATAACATGACCCAGTCGCTGGAGATCAACACCGTAGAGCTGGCTGAACAGGAGACGAATGAGAGGTACTGCACCTATCACAAGAGAGTAGGCCACCCTACTCATGACTACTATAAACTCAACGACACTATCGAAGCCCTTATTAACAAGGACCAGATAAAGCTCGAAGAGTTAAAGGAGGCATTTGGGGCATCTTAGGCCTCACATATAGTGACAATACAAGAGGTTGACGAGACACTCGCTATCCTCTGCGCACTATTTTTTATAATGCTTGAAGAGGGACACATCACACCAAAGCTGACAAGGCAACCCAAGTTCCTGCCTCCAGGGACTCAGAACCTCTAGTGCGCATATCACCAGCTACAAGACCATGATGTCGGAAAATGCATTGGCTTCGACGAACTCTTGGCAAAGAAGATGCAGCCGTTCCAGGAAGTTCAAGGCAACCCAGAATGACTCCCTCAAGTCCCTCTTCCCCTTATGCAAGGAAACCTCCTGACAAAAGCCTAGGTAAACGCTAAACAAGACCCTCTGCAGACCCTCTTCGAGATAATGCTCCAATAGGGTCTCGTCACTCCCAAGCTCGTCAGATAGCCTAAGCGCCTTGCCCAGGGTACGGGAAACCTCTGGTGCCCATCTCACCAAGTATGGGGCCATAAATTGAAAGAATGCTTTGTGTTTGAAGCCATAGTCATGAAGAAAGTCCTAGAAGGCCACATCGTTTGTGCCGTTCTCCCGGAGCACTTCCAAGGCGTCACTCCTGTTCAAGAGGAAGCCACACTACAAGCCCCTCCTAAGCGTACATTGGACCCTTCAGAGCTCTTGAACTCTCAGCCTTGGGAAGTCTATCATGGGCGAAGTAGTTTCAAATCCCTGAAGCTTGCGGCAGTCCACCAAGCTAGGTCTACTCACCAGCCTGATGGGGCAGTCCAAACACCCCCTCAGGGATCCAGAAGGAGACAGCGAGCACCTAGGTCAGCCCGTCGAAGGAATCATCTTCCTTAACCACCGGTCGAGGAAGAATTTCTCAGGCATCTCCCCCCACTGTCGACCTTGCAGGACTTTATCCCAAGCGCAGCTTGCCTTATCCTATCGTCTAATCAGGCAGACATCCCTGAGTCACCAGTAGCTTGGGATTCCTCCAATATGGGCGACAATGCTAAAAGAACCCCACAACGGTCAAAGCAGGGGCAAGACCTTAAATACCCCTTGCAAACGTCTAATTCCGGCGACGACGTAAAAAGCTGCCCGAAACGTTCTAACTCTTCTTCTCCTCCCTCTTCTATTTCTTCCACAAGTGCAGCTCAACAATGCCAAGACTTCGACTCTCTAATCAGAGAGCTTTGAGGTACCAGCCTCAGCGAGTCACCGCAAAAGCGCCTTAAAGAATTGCTCGGCCAGGCGACTGAATTCTTGACAATCGCTGGGGCCCTGGCAGCCCTAGCCAAAACCGAGTCATCTTCAGGCTCTTGCTCCCACGAGGATTGCCACATGATCCAAGTGCATGAAGAACCCAGCTCGGGGCAAGCACCAAGTGATCCCAGTCACGTGATCATTGACTCGGACCCTTCCATCGCCTGAACCAGCTGAAGACCGGTCCTCTCCCATACTGTGCCCCTCCTAGAAGCTGAGATGTCGGGATCATGGGCTTTTACATTCGAGGTCAATGAAAATCATTGTGAGTCTCCAGACGAGGAACTCCAGGAAGCTCTAGAAGCGTGGGAAAAAGGCGGTCAGGCTACGGTTGATGAGCTTGAAGAGATCAACCTGGGGGATGAGGCCGACCTGAGGCCAACTTTCATCTCAGCAAATGTCCCTAGAGGAGAAAGAAAGTAATATTTCCTTCCTCCAAGAAAATCGAGACGTCTTCGACTGGAATTATCATGAGATGCTAGGTCTAGACCCCCAGATTGATGTCCATCACCTCGGTATTGATCCACATGAAGCAGAAATCAAGAAGGTTTAGACCTGACCTTGAGATGCAGATTGATGCTCAGGTGAAGAAGCTCAGGCAAGCTAGATTCATATGTGAAGTTAAATACCCAAAATGGTTGGCAAATGTTGTCCCAGTCAAGAAAAAGAATGACCAAATCAAGGTCTGTATTGATTTCCGCGACTTGAACGTCGTCTGCCCCAAGGATGACTTCCCCCTGCCATTTACCGAGATGCTTGTTGACTCCACGGCTCATTGCCAAATCTTCTCCTTCATGGATGGATATTCTGGTTATAATCAAATCAAGATGGCACCAGAAGATGAGGAGGCCACTGCGTTCTTAACCCCAAAAGATGTCTTTTGCTACACTGTGATGCCTTTCGAGTTAAAGAATGCCGGTGCCACTTACCAGTTAGCCATGACGATCATCTTCAAAGACATGATCCACAATGAGGTCGAGTGCTATGTGGATGACCTGGTGGTGAAATCTGAGACAAAAGATGCTCACATACAGGACCTGAAAAAGGTATATGAATGGTTGCAGCATCACAAGATGAATCCCTTGAAATGTGCCTTTGGCGTATGCTCCGAAAAATTCTTAGGGTTCATCGCGAGGTACTGTGGGTTGGAGATCGAGCCAGTCAAAATCAAGGCGATTCAGGACATGCCACTGCCTACAACCCTACATGAACTGCAGTCTCTCCAAGGACAACTGGCCTACATTCGAAAGGTTCATCTCAAACCTCTTAGGATGATGCAGGCCCTTTTCACACCTTCTTAAGAAGGACACTCCCTTCATATGGAATGAAGCGTGCTAAGCCGCACTCGATGACATCAAGCAGTACTTGTTGAATCCACCAGTACTCTCTACGCCAGTGTTAGGAAGGCCCCTCATCCTGTATTTGACCGCCCTTAATGAGTCACTTGGGGCACTCCTAACGCAGAATAATGACGGAGGGAAAGAGACAACACTCTATTATCTCAGTTGTAGAATGCAAGGAGCCAAGAAGAATTACCCTCCCATCGAAAAGATGTGCCTAGCCTTGATCTTTGCAGTACAGAAGCTCCACCATAACTTACTCGGTCACGAGGTCAAGTTAATTTCTAAGACAGACTCGGTCAAGTTCCTTATGACCCGGCCATGCTTGTCAAGACGTTTGGCAAAGTGGGCATTATTATTGATGGAGTTCGACGTCACCTATGTGCCACAAAAGGCAATCAAAGGCCAAGCCTTAGCAGACTTTCTCGCAGCTCACCTAGTTCCTTCGGAATCTCCCCTGTCAAGTGATCTACCGGATGAAGAAATTTTCTGTACGACACTAACCCAGCAGTGGGAGACGTAATTCGACAAAGCATTCTAGTCTGATAGAGGAGGCGCTAGAGTTGTGCTCATGACCCCTGATGGTGGAATGATTCGTCTATCCTTCTCACTGGCAGAGGCATTCTCCCATAACGAAACCAAATATTAGGCCCTCATAATTGGGTTGGAGATCGTTCAGAAGCTAGACCTGGAGCAACTAAACACCTTCAGCCATTCTGAGCTCGTTATTTCATAGCTTAAAGGGATTTATGACATAAGGAAGGATACTTTCAAGCCTTATCATGACATGGTCAAAACTTCTATGACCCAGTTTGATGATTTCTCCCTGAATCACATCCCTAGAAGGCTAAACTCGCAGGCAGATGCGCTCTCAAAGCTCGGCGCCACCATTTAATTATCTTCATTAAGGCCCATTCCGGTTTGGGTAACCGAATGGAGACACGTCGACTTGAGAACCGAAGTTGACGCAGATGATGAAAGGGATGGCTTCCCTGGATGCCCGCCTTACCCAATTGGGGCACTTGTCGGGGCCAAAGATGTCACTGAGGCAGAGCAAGAGATGCCCCAAGGTAAAGAAGCCAAGGTCAAGAAGTGGGAGCCTGAATTCTTCGACCCGATGTGTGCACAGGTTGAACAAGTGGAAGACTGGAGGGAGCTGATCATGGACTTCAAAAAGCATGGAAGGTTACCTTAGGATCGAGTGGAACGCAATGGCATATGACAGATGTCTACCAAGTACACCCTTGTTGACGGGGATGGTCTCTTTCGATGATCATTTGATGGCATTCTCATCAGATGCATCGATACACAAGAGGAAAACAAAGTACTTGAAGAAGTGCACTCGGGTAACTGCGGGGTGCATCAATCCGGCCCTAAGCTCTACGAGCGCATACGCAGACTCGGCTATTATTGGCCTTCAATGGTGGCTAACACCCAAAACTATGCTAAGAGGTGCTAGATTCACTCAAGCCTTATTCATCAGCCCTCAGAGCCTCTTCACCCTACAGTGACATCGTGGCCCTTTTCCCAGTGGGGTATGGATATTGTAGGGCCCAATGACCCTCCTTCTGCCTTAGGCCATGCCTTCATTCTAATAGTGATAGATTTCCTTTCCACGTGGGCTGAAGCGGTCCCTCTCAAGCAGATTCCAGGGACCACGGTAGCCAACTTTGTGCATCACCACATCATCTACTGGTTTGGTCCGGACCGAATAATCTTTGATAATGGCCCTCAATTCAGAAGCCATCATGTTGATGGCCTAGCCAACCAGTTCGGCTTCGAGTGGAAGTACTCGACTATGTATTGCCCTCGAGCCAACTGTTTGGCTGAGGCGTTCAACAAAACGCTGTGTGGGGTAATCTGGAAGTCAGTTTTGAAGTCAAAGAAGAATTGGCATGAGAAGCTACCTGAAGCTCGGTGGGCCTATCGCACCACCACTTGGAATGTTACAAATTCCACTCCTTATTCCCTGGTCTATGGAGGCAAGGCTATCCTAACCCTCGAGGTTCAAATACCCTCACTCCTTGTCGCTATACATTAGGGACTAACTGAAGATAAGAGGGTCAAGCTCCGTTACCAAGAGTTGGATTCCCTTGACGAAAAGAGACTAGAGGCCCAGCAGAACCTCAAGCTCAATCAAGGAAGAATGAAGAGAGCCTTTGACAAGTCTGTCAAGGTTCGCTCATTCGCTCGTGGGGACCTAGTCTTAGCAGTCAAGACACCGATTGTCATGCACATGCACCGTAAAGGAAAGTTTGAACCCAAGTGGGAAGCCCATTCATAGTCAAGAAGGTCACACCAAATAGGGCCTATATACTGGCTAACTCTGATGGAGAAGAGGTAATGCCCCCTATCAACGGGCGGTATTTAAAAAAAGTATTATCTCTGATGTATCCTTAGAATGCGGTGCGCGCAGTAAAAAGAAGGAAATGGAAAAGAGGAATATTAAGCTAGCTCAAAAGAAATTCATTTATTTCATGGCATTAAAAAGTGTTACAAACTACAATCAAAAGCCCATTACTTGGGAAGTTACAAATCTTTTGCATATTAGAATAGGAGGATGGTTACAGACCAAAAAGAAGAAGCTAACCATTTCTGAGTTAGCTTCACTTCATTTGACGAAGCATGGCAAGCTTCCAAGGAACCGGCCCTTGACGGAACAACATGGACTTCACGGTTGTGCTAGAGGACTTGGCTTCCAACAAACCGCAGCAGTAGGGCCTCCTCATTTTCCATCACTCTTGACCCCCGCGAGACATTGCTATCCATGGTCATCGCCGTGCGTGACTCAACACCGTGCGCAGCGATTGCCATGGGCAACACAATGCCGCGTTCTACCATCACCATAGGCAGGCCAACATCTTTTGAGACCATTGCCGCGAGCGGCGTGCTCCCAAGCATGGCTATCATCGTGCGTAGCCTAGGGACATGTGAAGGGAGCACTGCATGCGACTTAATGTCCCACATGCCGTTGACGTGCCCTAGTTCCCATCATCTCCAGCTCTCGGGGGACATTAACTCCCACACCTCTTCGATTTCTCCAACCATCGCTCCTCGCTGACGGTCTACCTCTCACAACCTTTCAACCCTTCGGGTTTCACCGAAAACATCCTTCCGCCCATTGGGAACCCTTGTCTAACCTTGTTCTTCCCCCTTTTTTTTTTCTGATAGAGGGGAATATAGAGAAAACCATCGGAAATCCTTAGAAACTTCTCTGTAACTCTTCGGATCTTCCTTCTCCCTATTTTTGCCCTTCGATAGTACGCCACAAACTCAATGAAATTCTACTGAGTTCCTGGTGAGCCCACTATTGCTGCTCCTTCTTTCCCCCTGATAGCTAGAGGACTGTCAGACTCCTCCGCCTTCTTTGTAACCCTCCTTCAGCCACAGAACTACCGAAAAAGTATTAGAACTCCGGCAGAGCACCTCTGCGAATCTTGCTAAGACCTTGAGAAACCCTGTTCCTTGCTCAGAAAGCCTTGGCACTCTTCGAAAATGTTCACAAGCACCTCGCTAAGCTCCATGACCTGCTGAGGTTTGCCGAAAAAGCTCCTGAAAGCTTGTATGTTGCAAGCTTTGGCCGGAAAACTCTCGCCGGAAGCCTCTTGCTAAAGGGCTCAAGCTCTCTCTCTCTCTCTCTAAAACTATTTTACCTTTTGATAAAACAATAAAAGGGGGTTTTTCCCCCTTTTATACTCAGTAGTGCCGCAAGCTGCCCTTGACAAACCTAAAAAGAAGCTGCAGTCCTCATCTTCAGATGGCAATAACACCAGGCCGGGACTGGTCAAGCCCGAGGCCCAAAAGGGCTATCGCCACACTTCGCATAAGAAGCCATCTCTGTGTGCCTTCGTCAAGGGCCATCTCCGCACGCCTTCATGAAAGACCATAGTCTTGTGCCTACATCGAGGGCCATCACCGCACTCCTTCATCAAGGGCCATCGTAGCATGCCTTCATCAAAGGCCATCGTCGCGTGAGTTCGTCAAGGGCCATAATCGCAAGCCTTCGTCAAAGGGCCATCGCCGCATGCCTTCGTCAAGGGCCATCGTCGCGGGTCTTCTCCTAGAGGCTATCACCGCGCCCTTCATCAAGGATTTAACACTGCGCTCTTCAACAAGTACCTTACGTTGTGCACGCACCATCTAAGCATAATACAGCGGGCGCCATCCAACACTTAGTGCTGCGATCATGCCATGACACTCCCCTTTGGACCATTGTTCTGCCTCTTCCAAAAGTTCATTCCTTGCATCACAGTCTCATTCCTCAGGGAGTCCAGTCTCTGATGATGGCTCTGTTCCGTATGGAGTCGCATTCTTTCACCACACATCGATCTGTGATGCATGACCTTAAACTGCACAGCCATGGTCTAAACTATATGACCCTAAATTGTTGCGGAGGTCTAGTTGCATGACCTTAAGCTGCTTAGTCCTTGTTGCACGACTCAAAACTGTACGACGACCTTAAACCATAGTGCACGTCCTGGCCACATGACGTTAAAAGGTCTAGCGACATGGTCCAAACTACATGACCTTAACTGTGCGAAGGTCTAATTGCACGACCTTAAACTGCACGGTCCTAGCCACATGACTTTAAATTGCGTAGCCATGGTTCAACTATGACTTAAAAATGTGAAATGGACGCACCTCTTCGCCAAGTGTATTCCACCAACATCTCCAGTGGAGTTAGGCATATGAAAAAAAAAGGGTCGCATCTACCCCTTCAATCCCTAGTGGGTCTGCTTCGCACCAACACCCCAGTGTGAGTCACACCCTATTGTGACTTACTAAACCCAGCGAGTTAGGTCCATGCTTATCTTTTCAACCCATAGTAGGGTTACACTTGTGCTCCGGCACGTCATTCCCAGTGGAGTTATGTGAAGCTTCATCCTTCACCCCAGGGGGCCACACTTACCCCCTTACGCCCTAGAGGAGTTCGCTTCTACTTGCCACTCTTCGTAGGGCCACCATCTTCATCTAAAAGACCCTGACTATGTATAGCCCTAGATGTTTTTATCCCCAGGGAGTCATATCACTATCCACAGAACTATCCCCCATGGAGCTTCACCTACTTGGCGATCCACACAAGGGTCCTAGTTGCATGACCTTAAATTGCACAACCATGGTCTATACTGCATGACCTTAAATTGCACAGCCATGGTCCATGCTGCATGACCTTAAACTGCACAGCCTTGGTCTACACTGCATGACCTTAAACTGCACAACTTTGGTCCGCACTGAATGACCTTAAACTGCACAGCACTAGTCCGCACTATATGACCTTAAACTACACAGCCATGGTCCTAGTTGCATGACTTTAAACTGCATGACCATGATCCAAGCTATATGACCTTAAACCATAGTGCACGTCTTGGTCGCATGAGTTAAACTGCTTTGCTCAGGTCTAGGAGGCATGACCTTAAGGATGCCCCCACTTACGCAGACACCCCTTTTATGTGCATCTTCACACACATCTTCTCTAACCGACCCATTCGTGTGTGCACATCACCTTTATTGCCTCCCCAATGAGTCCACATACGTGCACATGCCCTCTACGTGCATCTCCACGCATGCCTTCCCTAACCAACCCGTCCTGTGCGTGCACCACCTTCATTACCTCCCCAGTGAGTCCATTTATATCACCATCATTCACCATTCTATAGTGAGTCTTACCCATGCTCACAAAACAGCAAACCATTCCACAATCCATATTTGCCGTCAGCTAGTGGGTCACCACGTTTTACCCACCGTTCATACATCATCCATCCTTCACAGCCAACCTCATGCCATCTTCCCAAAGTGAGTCAAAACGATCACCATACTCACTCCATGGCCTCCGTAGACTATCATTCATCACCACTATTGTCCAGCTGTATGACCCAAAACTATAGTGCACGTCCTGGCCGCATGACGTTAAAAGGATCCACACAGGTCCCGAAGGCATGACCCTAAAACACGCCTTCACAAAAAAAAATTGGCATGGTGTACACCTGAACAATGGAACGCCATGAGTAAAAATGATGGATGGGCATGATCACGAAACCATGAGTAAAAGAGTTCCATGGAAAACAAAACCCATGTACGGTGAAAACCTCAAAAGGGCATTGTGAGCAAAAACAGATGAAAAGGGTGGACATAACCCCAAGGTCATGGGTAAAAGAGCCCCAAAAACGAAGGAAGTTGATGAAAACTGTCTATACGGCACCACGTCCCATGTTCCAGTGAAAACCCGCAAAAGGGCGCTTAGACCGACAAAACAGGTTGATGCACTATAGCTGCCTCAGCCGACATTCAATTTCCAAACAAGTCACTAGCCTGGTTAATGAGGTCTACCTAAAATCCTCAAATTCCAGCATCCAGTTACAACAAAAATTGGGTCATCAAGGAGTGAGAGCCTCATAAGATCTCCCACATTTCAACATCAACAATGACAAGAGTCCTTGAGGGTGAGGACGATGACCAAAAGGTCCCTCTAGAACGCTAAAGACGATCACGAAGGCAAGAAAATTGATGACGCCAGGGTCTAACTTTCCAGAGACTTCAAGGTATTCCTCACCAAAATCCCCTAGCCAATAAGGGCCCAAACTTTCGGGCAGGTCAGAAGCCCCTGACTGGACCCCACTAGACGGGACCTACAGAGATACCCTAAACATCAAAAGCAAACCTAGTGTAGCAGTGAACAATGCTGACCAAAGGTTCATAGCAGTTGGCCTTTAGATAGGCTTGATTCTATCCAAGGAAGTCCTTACAAAGGTCTAACGCTTCAGAATCACAGATAGTCCCTCGAGGGTGAGGACCTCGACAGGATCCCTCAAACTTCTCGAATGATTGCATGTCTTGATTCTCTTGAAATACAACATTCGGCGAGGCATGCTGTTGGAAGATATTTTTAATCAACATGGGGCCACCGGTTAATAAAAGCCTAGCAAACAGTGAAAAGCCCAACAGTCTCATAATAGCTCTAGAACTGGCCAAGATTTTCATGAGGTCTCTCAAAATTCTTTTGTCAAGTTTTGTCACATTCTGACATGTCTAAGGCAGTGTAAACTGAGAAACAGTTCCAGTAGAGTCGGCCTCTAGCACCCTGAAATGGACCCTAGAACTAGAGCTACATTTTTGGTGTCTCAAATTATTGTAGGACCACTACCATTGGATCTGAAATAGTTGAAAATACCCATGGATTAAATTTCAGCTTGAACAGACACTCCGAGAAGAAGTTATAGGCAAAAGAGTGAAACAGGAGGAGTCGCACACTATTCCCGTGCGGCCACCCTACAACTCCACACCATTGAAGGGACAGTCACAGTCAGTGACTTTCGATGCTCAAATCTCACATGTCTGAGGTTGGATCAAGCTTAAATTTTGTGAGCATATTCATCTCATCAAGGCGAGCATTTCGATATGTGGCACGCGCCATGACGACTCCCGAGCATGAAGAAAAGCTAGAGAGAAGTTGCTAATCCGTGAAGAAAGTGCAAGAAAATCAGCAGCATCATGCCTCGCTTTAGCGGGTAAATCATGCCGCTCGTGAGCCCCATCGACGCGAAACCAATTTCATCGCATACGTAAAGTCTCGGGCTATCTCGAACCTTAACCTTATGCATTATGAAGGGTTGGATTTTGCACACGAAGCCGATCAAGTGACTGTAAATTCCGTCTTCGAAATTTCAAATTTTAGCAAAAAATCCAAAGTTGCAAAATCTTTGTTCGGGCACGAAATCGAGCTGTGTTATTTCCCTACGATCATAACGGCATGCTCAGTGTGATCCAGTGAAGAAATCACAGAAAAACATCAAGAAACGAGCACACTATCGATCCGAAGTTTCAAGATTCAACCAAAATTCAAGTCACATGATAGTACCCTAAAAACACGATCCATGACTCAAAGTTAGTATCAAATCGATCGCCATGCCGAGCCCTACAATAAAACAATCATCTTTCGATCAACCGAGCATCAGAACGACCCGGATCATCTATGAAAAATCATGCATGTTCTAGGGCAACACTGGGACTGTTATGAAATTCCACAAATTGTTAGGAAGGGGCAAATCTATCATTTTGTATCCTATTTTCTGATTTATTTTCATTCAATTTAATCTTAATTTCCAGCAATTAGGGTACTTTTGATCATTCACCCATGTTTGGGGCAAATTCTATATATATCACGTACCATCATTGTACGCTGTAGCAATCGACACACACACAGGAATACACAAAGGGAGAGTTTTTACTGAATAAATTTTCTCTTTCTTCTTATTGTTGGGTCATGTTTGGAGAGAGAGAGTAAGGTGTGAGAAACTTTTGGATCGGTACCCCTAGGCTCAAGGTAAACTTTCTCTCTCTTCTTTTGCTTTTCTTCTTGTCTCTCTTCCTCCTCCTTCTCCTTCCTCTTCTCTGTTTGAGCTCCCCTTAAAGGTCATGCACGGTAGTGGCAGTGTCGTGCATGCCTCTCCTGTTGTCTCACAGGTCGCGCATGGTGATGGCAGCGCCGTGCGCGAGCCTCCTTCTCTTTCTATTCGTCCATCTCTACCTCCCAGTGAGGCTTGTAGATGGCATTGCTCTTCGTCGTCTGCAGATTTGTCCTCGACGCCTCAGTGAAGAACGTAGACGGTGAAACTCATTGCCGCCCGTGGGGGTCTTCCCCCGTTGCGTGCCTATCACAGACGACAATGCCTATCGCTACCCGCGATAGGTCTCGACAATGCTTATCGCTGCCTGTGAGCTTTCTTCGCGTGCACAGTACTTATTGCCGTCCGCGAGCCTCCTTTGTGCGTTCAGTGCTCATCGTCGCTCCCCTTGCTTCCCACGCCTACCGTCGTGCGCTTCGTACATGGCTATTGCCGCACGCTGCATGAGAGGCTATCGCCGCCCATGCAAGGGTCCACTACCTTCTTGTGTTGCCAACGGCAATACTTAGAGCCGTACGTAGTTCCCTGCTTCCCCTCATGCCGCGAGCAGTAGTGTCTAGTGCTGTTAAAGGGCCGTGACATTACTACTCCACGGTCATGGGTGGCGACGCCTAGCACCGTCAGGACCCTATCTCTCTGCCATCTCGTGCCTTCTCTTCATTCTCTCCTCTTCTCACTTGCTTGAGGCTTGACCTAGACTAGCACCACCATATCTGCCTCGGTTTTGAGTAGTCTTGCCGCCGTGCTGGTCCTGAGTACCATGCCCGTCTTGCTATCACTTCGAGTCGGTCACTGTCCGGCTATCAAGCTAGTCTCATCCCTTCATCAAGTTTTCTTCTCTTTTCGACGTTTGCTCGAAACTTCACTCCATCATTCTAATCTCTCACATTCGCCACACGAATGTGCATTGCTCTAAGACAAGGGTGGGTCTCTTCAACCCACTTGTCTTGCAAATTAACCATAGAAGTGTTGTGCAGAAAAACAAGGAGATTACAGGTCAAGGGAGGCGATTCTGAACCAGCTAAAGTAGCTGGGGGGTTTTCGACGTGATTTAAGAAATCGCCCATGCGAGCCAGCCAGAGTAAGTCTCGAAATTCCTCTCTCATCGGTTGGTATACCTGCCCTTGCTCTTAAGCAAGATTCTGAGAGAGCGATCTCAAATCTCGAGTTCACTAAAAACCCGAGATACGTGCCGCAAGATCATCTAAGTTCGGAGGGAGAGATCGAGGCACTAACCAGTGATTTTTGGGGAAATCTCGAGTAATCTCAAGTAATGTCTTTGCATTTCCCTACTATTATCACGTAATAGATTTCCACATACCCAAACGGCCCCGTAATGAAATGATGGACACCAAACAGAAACCATATGGTCATCAACATGTAATGAAGTGGACACCAAACGAAAACCATATGGTCATCAACATGTAATGAAATGGACACTAAATGGAAATGAGTGGAATGCACCTTGTGGTCACGTCATATTTTGGGGGATTCAACTGTCCATCGTTATCAATCAATTCATTGCACAAGTTAACACCACAGTTTTCTATACCCCATTGTCCATTCTCACCATCATTCACTAGAAGATACGAAGAAGTTCTTCGAGAAAATTTCTTTTAAACTTTGAGCTTGGTCAAATAAATGCAACCACCCAATTTCACATCCAACGGTCAAGATTAATTGTGACCACCTTGTACCAAAAGTTAATGATCTCATTATATATTTTCTCATATGTTTATGGTCCATTGGTATCTAATAGTTAGTTTTATTATTGTAGATGGATACCATTGCAGGAAGAGGGATTTTATGTGGTAGATGGAAGAGAGATTTTTGTTGAAGTACCCAAAAAATTTCGATTCTTGAAATATCGAATATATGAAAATTGCAAGTTTTCAAAAAAAAAAAAAAAAAAAAATTTTGGTTTTTTAAAATTATAAAATTTGAATTCTTGGGTTATTCAAAAACCAAAATGGGTAATTTCATCATTTTTTTTTAAAATACTCTTAGGAAGGGGAGAAAACCGATAATAATGGAAACTTTTCGATTATTCTGTAATAATGGAAGAAATAGATGTACATGTAATATTCTCATTTTATTAATAAGTACACCATATTGTGTCATATAAAATAGAAATAATACAATAAACGTTATGTGAAACTCTTCGGCTAAAGATTGAATCTCCAAGAAAGTTGTAGCCTCGTGCGGTTTTCCTCAACAGAACACTGCATGGGGCAAGTTTTTTTTTTTGGATAGATCAGTGGGGAATACAGGCCCCTACCCACTTTTAGAAATAATTAGCGGTTTTCAAATGCATTGGTGGAAATTGAAACCGGGACCAATAGTTGAGGCCCAAGTGATGCTACCACCATGCCCTCACCTCCAAATTCGCTTTGTGGAATGCTACAAATCCTAGAACCGATGGAGCACTTTCTCCCACTTTCTCAGTTATCAAACGTGGTCATAATCTATGTTAGCTCCACTAAATGTGCCCCATCTAGGTTAAATCATTTACCCTCTCGAGTAAAGTTAAAGGCCTTTATGATAGAAAGTCCCTTTGCTCCTGGAGGAAAAATCATCGAGTTAAAATTCATAGGCCTAGATTGGGAATTGATTCCTACCGACCAAGCTCTTTATTTGAATTGGAATCAGTCTAACTTGAATTTGTTGGGTCTATGTGGCCAGTAAAGGTCTTATCAGTGGTTGTAATTAAATATTTTATATAATGGAACTTGAACTCGTGGGAGTGTGGGTGTGGACCGGTTTATGCTTTGATCTATCTCGATCTCTAGGATGAGATCTCTTCAAATCTTAACAAAAATTGAGTTATTTTTAAAAAAGTAGAGAAAATGGGGTCCTTTAAATTTTAGGTTCAGAAAAATCCCAAATCTATACAGGTCCGGTCTTTTTCTGGATCCACTGGTAGCGTCAACTCCAAATCCATATTTTGACCTAAAAACGCTTCTAAATTTAATCAAATCTAAAAATAATTTAATTTTTCAGAATAAAATAAAATAAAACAGAGAATTAAATGAATAAAAACAACCTAAATTAAGCAAAAGAAGTGATACTTACCTCTAGGGACCTGAAACTCGGAGTTTCGGGCTTGGATCAGGCCGCACTTCAGATTTGCGCCACTATTCCTTTTTTGGATGTCTTTGCTGGCTGGAATTGGTTGATCTAAGGTTCTTTTATCTAGATCTAAGGTTCCTAAGGCATGGGGAAAAGTTGGACGATTTTAGGTGGGGTCAACTTTTTTTTTTGCAATTTCTTAGGATTTGAAGAAGACTTTCTCTTAGTTTTCTAAGGTTTTTGGGATCTCCAGAGGTTGAATATGAATTATGAGATTTTATCTAATTTTTTAATATATTTTTTTGGGATCTTTCCTCATTTTTTAAGAATTTTCTAAGGGTTTTTTCTATTTTTGGTTATTTTTTAGCAAATTTTCTAATTTCGAGAATTTTTAAGAGATTTCTTTTTTTTTTCTTTCATTTTTTTTGGGTTATGGAGGAGGTATTTATAGAATTCCATTGGTGATTTTTCTTGATTTATTTTAGAATTTTTCGGAATTTTTTGGATTTATCTTGAAGCTTTATCCTTATCTAATTAGAGAAGACATCTTTACTACATCATAAAACGCATCAACTATGACATCAAACACGTTTACTACATCATCAGGCCGCGTTTGGGCTCGTCGGGCGGCATTACAGCCCTGCCCGCGGCCCGATACCTGGGTCTCATAGGGACTAAATTGACATTTCTTATATTCATTTTATTCGTAGGTTTGATTCGAGCAATTCTTGGACTGTTGGAGAGCTCTTGGGCTCTACGTCAAGTTGGGATAGTTTTGGGCAATTTTGAAGCAATTATTTTGGGTCTAGGTTGCCTAAGGTCTACTAGGGTTTGTGCAGTCCTTTAGGACCTAAATCGAGGTTTTTAGAAGTTTCCTTAGCCAAAATTTCTAGGGGGTGTCTACAGTTTCCCCTCTTAAGCATTCACCTGGGGTACCAAGTGAATGGTAAAGAAGTAGACATCTAAGACACGGTGGGAAGGAAAACGTTTTTCGAGAGATCATTCTTTCTAATGACCGGTACCCTTTGGGTAGGCGGTATGCCGATGGATGCTTTATGTAAGACATCGAACTGGCACTGCTATCTTGGAGTCAACGCAGTTGAGAGGTCTCCGACAATCAGGATCCGAAGTGACAGTCAACAGGAACCATGTTATCTTTGAGCTGCTGACACTCCTTGTTGTAGTCATTCCAATGCTACCTGGGAAGCTGTAACTGTAGTCATCTTTGAATTTAGACCTCTTTCTTGGGGTTTGATTCTGATTCTTGGGGTCCACAGGTTCAAGCTTTTTGGTATGGGAACCTATGGATTAGTCTCTGTTTTCCTAAGGGTTTGCAAGCATGACAATCTTGGATTTGGTGAAGGTGGACACATCATGTCCAAGCCTCCATGAAACTTCTTCATTTTTTAAAACATTTTAGAAGGTTTTGAATATAGATTGAATTTTGAAACAAAAACAAAGTTTCAGGCTACGTTTTAACCAAAGAAATTAAGGTTTTTGAAAACTCATGAAACACATAGGGGAAATTTTGAAGATGGATGAGAAATTTTGAAAAACAAGTTTTGATAAGCAGTTTAGGCTCATGCTACCATGGAGCTATCTCTTTTTCTTCCCTTTTTTTCATGAGTTTATCAAGCTTCTACTTGGGACTTTCAAGACAAGGAATCACTAAGCACTTCCCAATCTTCCAATCTTGGCTCCTATGTCACAATTCAAGGACAATTTTTTCTTGTTTTTCCAAGCAAACCGGTGTCTTGGATAATATGGGATATTCCTCAAAGTGCTTAAAATATCCATGGACATCTAATTTGGTTCCTTCATTACCACTCTTTTGAAGTTCAGATAGTTGAGCCTCTTCAAATTTTACTTAGACTGATGCATTCCTTTGCTTTCTAGAGATTTTGTAGAAGAGACGAAAAGATATAGAAGTTCTATTTTTCGATCACCTCGGGGTCCCATTCGGGTGTTCAGCCCGGTAGCTATTTTTCCAATGCTTGGGGTTCGTCTCGGATTTTCAGCCCGACGAAAATTTCTTTTTTTCTATTTTTTTTAAAAAAAAAGAAGAAGATTTTTTAAATCTAAAATACGGATCTGAAGCTCAAGGTGCCCCACGATGAGCGCCAAGCTGTTTATGCTCCGATCTGCGTCGATCTCTGAGATGAGATCTCCTCAAATCTTAGCAAAAACTAAGTTATTTTGAAAAGCGAGAGAGAGTGGGGTCGTTTGAATTATGAGCTCGAAAAAATCCCAAATCTATTCAGATCCGGTCCTTTTTTAATCCATTGGTAGCGCCAGCTCCAAATCTGCATTTGGACCTAAAAACAATTTTAAATTTAATCAAATCTAATAATAATTTAATTTTTTTAAAAAAATATGAAACAGAGAATTAAATAAAAAAAACAAACTAAATTAAGCAAAAAAAGTGATACTTACCTCTAGGGACCCGAAACTCGGAGTTTCAGGCTTGGATCAAGCTGCCCTTTCGATTTACACCACCATCTCTTTTTTTGGATGTATTTAATTGCTGGAATTGATAAACCTAAGGTTCTTTGACCTAGATCTAGCGTTCCTAAGGCATGATAGATCTAAAGTTTTTTTACCTAGATCGAGGGATCCTAAGGCATGGAAAAAGCTTTAGGTAGGGCCCACCTTAGTTTTGTTTTGGATTGGAAAAGAATTTCTCTTAGTTTTCTTAGGTTTTTGGGATCTCTAGAGGTTGAATATAAATTCTGGTATTTTTTCTGATTTTTTGAGATTTTTCCTAATTGTTTTAGGAATTTTCTATGGGTTTCTTATTTTTGGGTATTTTGGGCAATTTTTCTAATTTCGGGAATTTCTAAGGGATTTTATTTTATTTTTGTCTCCCTTTTTTGGGTGGATGAGGTATTTATAGAATTCCATTGGTGCTTTTTTGTTATTTTTTTGAATTTTTTTAGAATTGTTTGGATTTATCTTGAAACTTAATCCTTATCTAATTAAATAAGACGCTTTTGCTACATCATAAAGTGCATTAACTGCATCATCAAACACGTTTACTATGTCATCAGGCCCGTTTGGGCTTGCCGGACCTCATTACAGCCTGACCCACAACCCAATACTTGGGTCTCACAAGGACTAAATTGTCATTTGTTATATCATTTTGTCCGTAGGTTCGATTCAAACGATTTTGGAAAGCTCTTGGGCCCTAAGTCAATTTGGGATAATTTTGGGCATATTTGAAGCAATTATATTGGGTCTATGTTGCCTAAGGTCTACTAGGGTCAGTATGGTCCTTTAGGACCGAAATTGAGGTTTTTAGGAGTTCCCTTAACCAGAATTTCAAGGGGTGTCTATACGACCATACTAAGAAAATGATGTTTGTTGATATCGGATTGAGCTTGAGGTGCTAGGCTAATTCGATAAGAAAATCCCATGTTACCTGGCATAGAAAATAAACCTATAAGGGTTATAATGGATCATCTATTGATGAGGTCGGAATATGTCTGGATTAGTGAGTTGAGGGACTGTGTGGCGCTTGTGTGTGATGGTGTCCCTCAAATAGCCGTATCGAGAAAATGAACTACCTATCAAGGTGAAGCATGTGTATGTGCGAGAGACTGCCCCTATGCACTATAGAGTTATGGTCGCATCAGATCTATGTGATCTTGATACGTCTCTAGGGAGAACCTGAAATCCACAGACTAGAATTATATCCCCTTGCTCATTGGCTGAATTTGATGGCCCAATCCTGAGCTCTTGCAATAGACTATTGGTCATAAGAGCCGCTGGATCAGTTTGAGAAAGCAAGTATGGACCGTAGTCCACAGTAGAAGGTGGAATGCTCCTGAGTTGAATTATTCTTAGACCATATAGATCAAATTCTCATCAAAAGTATTTAAATATATTTTTTATAGCCTTATTTGATTTATAAAAAAAAATATTTTGAATTTACAATATTTTAAATATTCACATGGGTTTTATAAAATTCGAAAAATCATTAATCATTTTTAAAAATATTTTTTGTGCATGGGGGCCCATTAATATACCTGGGCCCACCATTGCATCATGGTGGGGCCCATAGAGTGCCACATCCCACCCTTATCTCACTTTCTATTTTGTTGTTCAAGCTTGATGGTTTGAAGGAAAAGATAATGTATTTAGGAAAGTTTCATTTTATGGAGAGTTTGAATCAAACTATGGAAAATGTGAAGAGGTTTTTACTTGAGAAAAAGAAAGCACAATATTATTATTTAGTTAAAAATTGGTTTAAAAAATGGAGGATAAATGTTCTAGCAATTTTCATATGATCTTGATGACTAATCTATGCAATAGATGACTCATATCCCTCACCCCACAAGTCACCCAAAATCAATGGTTTAAATTCAATCTCACAAAAGAGACAAATTATGTGGAAACCCTAAAAAACTCTAACCATATTGAAACACTATATTAAGGGGTGCCCTCTCCCATATGAAAGCACATCTAAATCTCACTCTTCTCTCTCTCCCATAAGATATAGAGGGGCACACCCCTAGTAGAGTAACTCTCTCTCACTCTAGTTAATAAGAAGGGGCACACCCCATCGCTTGAGTCTCTCTCTCTCATTTCCCATCTCTCATGGCCTAAATAGTTAAAGGGTTTAGTATTCAGTTGCTATCCCCCTCATCTAGGTTATCAAGGGGTAAGCCTTAGTTTGAAATATAAGCCTTGAAAAGAGTCATCTCTTTCATCTCCCCTCTCTCATAGCCTAAAGGGTTAAATG